>NC_041392.1:92692981-92693597 GCF_002162155.2 Triticum dicoccoides | reverse complement strand
GGAGAGGAGGAGGAGGTCGCCGGAGAGGAGGAGGAGGAGGTCGCCGGAGAGGAGGAGGGTAGTATGGTGGAGGAGAGAAGGGAAGATGGAGTGGAGGAGAGGAGGAGATGGAGTGGAGGAGAGGTGGAGTGGAGGAGAAAAATGAAGGAGAGGACCACACCCAGCCATATATATGGCATATTAATGGCGCACCGCTGGCAGGTGCGCCATTACTAACTTTTATTTATTTTTTTGATTTATTTTGAATTTTGAAGGCGGGAATATACTAATGGCACACCATGGGCAGGTGCGCCATTAGTAACTTTTTTATTTTTTATTTTTTTGACTTATTTTGAATTTTGAAGGTGGGAAGATAGTAATGGCGCACCATGGGTAGGTGCGCCATTAGTAAGTTTGATTTTTTTTGAATTTTTTTGCCTCTCCAGATCTTAAAAGCCCCGTATCTTTTTTTCTGTTAGGTTTTTGAGGATTTTGAAAATGTTTAACGAGGTTCCCCCGATTAAATTTGGATGTAACTTTTCGAGTAGATGATTTTTCATATAAAAAACTTTTTCATCCGAGTTCGTACGCAAAAGTTATGCCCATTTTACAAATTCTCGAGAGATTTCGCAAATAA
>NC_041392.1:92661646-92692360 GCF_002162155.2 Triticum dicoccoides | reverse complement strand
TTTTGATGAAAAAAAATTAATTTTTTTTACTAATGGCGCACCGTGGATGTGGTGCGCCATTTTTATTTGCACACTAATGGCGCACCAACACATGGTGCGCCATTAGTATATAGTAATGGCGCACCACATGTCTGGTGCGCCATTAGTGTCAATTCCATCTATAGCCCTTTTCCTAGTAGTGAGACCTGACACAACTCTAAGCATAGCAGGCATAGCAAGGCAGGAAACACAAACATGGCTCAATCAACTCCTACACATGCTAGTGGGTTTCATCTAGTTACAGTGGCAATGATAGGTCACGCAGAGGATAAGGGTTCAACTACCGTAGCACACAGCAGTTTGAAACGATGTTGTCTTAATGCAGTAAATGAGAGCAGAGGCGAGAACATGGGATTGTATCGATATGATCAATGGGGCTGCTTGCCTGATGGAGTGGTAGTAGGGTACTGCCCTTCAGTTGGATACTCAGAGATATCCTTGAAGGGAGAACCTACCACGAAGGACACACAGAACGTAATCAACACATGATAATATGCAACAATATGATGCATGCTATGACATGGCAAAATGATGTGTCCTGCCTAATGCAATGTGAAACAAGTTGAAAAGGGTCCATTTGAACCAAGGATTCAAATGGAAGTTAAATTTCTTATGCATAAAAAGTGTATTAGCTTGTTTCACCTAAACAGCAAGGTTAAAGTTGTTTTTCATGCATGAAACCATTATAGATGGATATATTGAATTTTTCTGATCATTTTTCATATATAATTTGTTTGATTTGGAGCTATGGTTGATTTTCTATGATTTTTAGAAGTTTTAGCTATTTTCTGGAATTTCCTATATAAAAATAAATCCAGAAAATGAATAATTGCGTCAGCATTAGGTCACGCTGATGTCAGCAGGTCAACAGGCGCCGTCCAAGTCAAACCTGACCTGGGGGACCCACTGGTCAGTGACTCAGTTGGTTAACTGAGTTAATTAGAGTTAAACTAAATCTACTAAAAATGTCAGGAGGGCTGGGCCCACATATCAGTGGCTCAGGGTTAGTTTAGTGAGGGGATTAACACTAACAGTGGTGATTAGCACTAACTAACACCTAACTAATCCAGTTAGGGCCGGCCCCACGTGTCAGGACTCGGGTGGGGCCCAGCCGGGGTCAAAGTGGGTCAAACCCACCGGCGTTAAGCCGCCGGCGAGGACAGACGCGGCGGAGGCGTCGAGATTCCTCCTCCGGCGACCAAATGGCCGGCGGAGGGCATCTACATGCTGCTGGTGAGCTCGCGTGCCGAGTGGAGCAAGCGGTGTGTGCGGGTGTGGCCGGAGATGACGCCGCCGTCGAGTAAGGCGGCGGCCGGAGTTCGGGCATGCACGGAAACGGTGTTAGGAGGCACGGCAGGGGGCGCAGAGGGGTGCTACGGCCTCCTAGGGGTGCACTGAGCACGGTGACGCACTCAACTGTGGCTATAGGTGACGGTGGCCACGGCGGCGGCCTGGCCGGCGGAGCCAAGCTCCCGGCCGTGATGGCCAACGGGGTTAGGGGCAGCTAGGGTAACGTGGCTAGGGGGAGAAGGAAGAGAAGCTCACAGGGAGTACAGGAGTGGCCTCGGCGTGCTCGGGGAAGCACCGGAGCGAGTGGAGCAGCGAGGGGGATCTCCGGCGACCGAGGTTGAAGAAGATGGCGGTAGCGGCGTTGCAGTGCGTCCGAGGCGTCGTGGCTCGCCCGTGAGGAAGAGGAAGACGCCGGTGGTGCTCGGGGACACGTCGAAGAGACGAGAGGGGGTCGATGGCCACGGTGAACGGCGACGATGGCGACGAGATCCTCTCGGGAGGGGATGGGGAGAGCGCCAGAGGAGGGAGAGGGGCACGGGAAGAGTGGGGAAAGTGAGAGGGTGACGAGGGAGAGTGTGTGGCACTCGTAGACGATGTCCTGGGTGTCGGCAGAAGCAGGAGGTGGCCGGCGTGTGGCTGCGAGCATCGGCCATGCGCCTCTCGTCCTCCTGGCGAGAGGAGGGGGATGACTGGCGGTAGCCAGTGGGCTGGGCCGAGCAGGGCCAGGCCAGGGCGACAGGTAAGTCCTCTGTTCCCTTGTTTTCTCTTTTTTTTATTTGCTCTGCTCTTTGTATTGAAATGATTAAAATACCATTCCATTTCTAAAAATCCTAGAAATATTCAGAGGAACATTTGAAAATATTCTCAACTGCCTAAAAATACTTCCAAGAGTATTTGAACACTTTAAAATATTTATAGTATATAAAATGCCCAAATTCAAATACTTATGCCTTGTTCAAAAATCCAAAATGGCTCCATAATTTGCAAGACCATTTTTGGCAGAGGTTTAAACTAGAACCAAAAATGGAGGGCTTTTATGAAGGGCATTTTGGGTTCATTGAAAATCCAATTGTTGGAAACTAGCATTTTCAGGGGGGGTGTTGGGGTTGATTAGCCCCCATTTCAAGTTTAAAATAAATTTAAACATGATGCACATATTCATCCAATCCTAATGCATGACTAAAAGCAGGGATGTGACAACTCACCTGTCACACCCTGATTTTCATGCCACAACACTTAAGCTAATAAATCATGATAAAGTGTGGTTTGACAAAAACTTTTGCATTATTTGGCTTTTATTTGGAGTTGGTTTTCTCTCTGTGTTTTTTAAGTGCTCTTTAAAGTCAACACAACTCCCCCTCCCATACTTCATCTCCTTGCCCCAAACTTTTGCACAATGATCATGCCATGTGTATAGTGCAATATAGTATTTTCTTACAAAAATAATTTGGCCAAATAGTATTTCAAAAATTAGTTTTCCAAAAACCCCTCAATTGAGGTTTGCACTGCAAGTACTTGATTTGGGGTGTGAAAAATCTTTCAAAAAGTATATTTGAATCCTATTAGATATAGGACTCCCATAAACCACAAAAATATAATTTTAAAAGTTATTTTCCAATTTTATTTAAAAGCTTTTTCTTAAGGCCAGAAATCGTCTTTAATAGGGAAAAATTATTTTGTTGTTTCAAAAATATTTGACAAAAACCTAGAGAAACTCAGTGGACATATATTGTCCATATATAAGAGTTTCAACACATGGTCATCTTCAAAATAATGGTAAAATCCCTCAAATACCCTTTCTGGATATTTCAAGCTTTTGAAATATTTACAAAGGATATATTCCCCAAAAAATCCAAGAAAATTCTAGCATGTCACATATGACATGTTGGATGATCTTGCCAAGTCTCATGTCATGGACAATAGTATAACCCTACGAAATCCCCTCAAAACCATTTCTGTCCATTTTGAAGTTTGAGCAACTTTACATTGCCAAACATGTCCAAATGTTCTAAAACTTGGTGCACTTGCTCAAATGGTCTAATTATTCATCTATACCAAATGGCACAAGTTGGAGAGAATGTTATCTTGATTAAAGTGCCCCAAAACCCTCTCTGACCAGAATCAAATTTGAACAACTTTGTACTACCAACTTTCTCTCCTTGACCCCGACTTTTCTGAGCATGTTCACATGAGCAAATGAGGCCACTACACCAAGTGGTTCATCAAGGGGAAGTGATTTGCTCAACTAGATCTACACAAGTTCATTTCTGCTAATTTCTAGGGTTTACAAAAGTTACATTGTGAACTTTGCCCAAATAAGCTCAAAATGGGTGTAAGGCCCTAATTATATGTGCAATCTCACCCTGTGGAGTCTCCTGCCAAATGGAGTTCATTTGCTTAACCAAACAAGCATCAAACACCTTCTGCCATTTTACTAAAACCCCTGTTTTGACCTCTTCCACTCTTATCCATGGCGTCCACTTTTTACCACAGCCCCTCCTAGACCTCTTCTACCCCCAGTAGCAATGGCTGCATCTCAGATCAATAATTGAGGGGTGAAACCACCTCTTTTACCTCTCTGGACAGCCCTTGCACCCCTCTTCCTCACCTCCCTCCTCACTCCAGTGGCCACCCAAGGCATCCAAGGCTTTCCCCACATTCTTTACTCCTCCCTAGAGCTACCAGACATGCTTGGCCGTGCCCACTTTGCCAAAAAATGACATGCCGGCCATTGGCACACTCTGGAGCGTGCTACAGTGCGCTCCCGCACTGTAGCCGCCCCCTGCCAACCACCTCCGGCCACCTCGGCTCTCCCCCTCACGCCAGCCAATGCTCCTCGACGTTCGCAGCACACTATGCCTATGTCCCCCTCCTCCTTATCCCTCCTGCTGCCCTTGCTTGCACGTGCGCCGCCCGCCCGAGAGCTCCAATGAGCGGCCTCACACGCGCGGCGTCTCTGACGCCTCCCCGCTCCCTCTCTTCTTCCCCTGGGCGTAGTTGACCCCCATGAACGCCCTAGACTCGGTGCAGCACCCTCCCGAGGCCCGTAGCGACGAGCATGAGCTCCCCGGCGCACGAGCCCACGGTGGATCGCCGCTCGCCTATATAAGGCATCCCCGAGCCCCCCTCTAGCCACCACTCGTCCTCTTCCACTCCAAATAGCCCCACTGGGCCTCCCATTCACTCCCAGAGCCGCCCGAGCTCGAGATCGAGCTCGAGCTCCGCCGCATCGGGTCGCCGTCGATCTCGTGGTACAGGCCTCCTTTGCCCCCCCTCTCTCTTGATCTAGAATCGCCTCACCTCTCTTACCATTTCCCCTCTGTCTCCCCTCTCTATTGCAGCCGGAATCGACCGGGGCAAGCACCTCCCGAAGCCCTTCCGCCGGCTCCCTCGTCGCCAGCGAACCCCTACACTCCGGCGACCAACTGCACCCCCATCCGAACGGCGGCTCCTCCCTGAGCACAACGGTACCACCCACGCATCCTCCCGTGCCCTATATCACCGCCGGCGAGCTCGTCGTCGCCTCTGGATGGAGATAGACGATGACGTCCGTGGACCCTGTCCGTCAGCCTCACGCCCTGACGGGTGGGACCTACCTGTCGGGTTTAAAAATGCACGCGCGCGTGCACCGGTTCACCGTCGGTCGAAGGCATACTTCGCCTTTACGCGTTCGACGTGGCAGCCTTGCGCGGGCTGATATTTCCTCTGGGCCTGCTGCACTCTGGCCTTTCTGGCCCAGTGGCACAGTGCAACTTTTCTTTTTCTTTTTCTGTCTGCTTTATAAAAATTCCACAGGATAAAACATTTATCCAAATGGAATAATTCCAACTCCTAAAATCTTAGAATAATCCCACCTATTTACTACTATAACTTTCATACCCATCCATTACACTTTTCTGCACTGTTCAAATTTAAATTCAAATTTGAACAATAGGATCCCTGTTTGAAAATCCACTACCCTATCCCCTAACTCCAAATCCAAAACTAGGAATTTTCCCCTTCTTAGTTTTCACCCTAGTATTTAACTAAAATAAGTTGACATTTTTCTGAGCACTTTGGTTTTTTCTGTTTTATTATTGCCTTATTTTTCTCGTTATTATTTTGCGACGATAGATTGCGTTGCTGACGAAGGATTTGAACCAGAAGACTTTGAAGACCCAGAAGACTTTGTTGAGCCAGGCAAGCAGCCCTTTGACCATGTCTATGAAACCCTTTTTATGCATGACATATAGCACCATATTGTTGTTGCAACGGAATCATGATGAGGTGGAACCACTTTGATGGTTTGCCTCCGTTACTTCCTTGTTGATACTTGCATTGTGCATGACCCTAGCTCCTTATGAGGGTTATGCCGGTGGGAGTAGATAGGATGCTAAAGTAGTTGCTACGCAAAAAGGGACGGGGCTATGCATGGTGATGGAGACAAAGTATTTTCAAAGGACTTTTCAAAAACCCCGTCGGGTGCCACTTATGCCCGAGGGAGATGATGAGTTGGGTAACCACTTGATGATGAAGTGGTGTACCGAGGCAAGTGTGTGTGTTTTTTTCAAAACGGATTGGTTTAAGTTGTGACCGTTATTCCAACCTTACATGCGCAACCACTCTACCCTTGTATGGGAAAAGGCATTATTGATTACCTAGGCCGATACTAGCTTGGAGCCCACATTACTAGTGACGGGAGAGTTTTTGGTGCACTCTCTCGGGACGGGGTCGTGCCAGGTAGGGAGGCCAAGAACATTTTTATGGGGCACCGGACACACCGTTGGTACCCCGTGCCAGTGGTATGTGATGAATATGGGAGCGAGGGTCCACAATTTTAAGTTGTGAAATGTTGGGCACGGGGGTTACTACCAATCGAGTGGACTCCATGTTAGTGTCCTCTAGGGAAAGATAGTGATCGGGTGCTTACCCCGGGTACTTGAGGTACCGCGGGTCGTGGATGACACAGAAGTTCACCGGATCTTGTGGGTAAGGTGTGCAACCTCTGCAGAGTGTAAAACTATTCGTTTAGCCGTGTCCATGGTCAAGGACAGTTGGGTAACCGCTCTTGGGCTACGTCCACATGTTTACAAACCAGTGTGCGTGTGATTGGATAAGTGGGAAGGACTACTTGGGTCAAGTCAAAGGACTTGACATGATAGAGTTGGGTTGATGCCCACTCTATTTATGTTGATATCTGTAACCTATCCTCATGGTTAATTGAATTCTCCTGATGCATGTCTTACAAGTTGTTGAACATGTCATTGCACTCAAAACTAGCTTTCCGCAAAAATTTACCTATATCATGCATTGTTGTATCTTGAACCAAAACATGGGTTGCTTGCGAGTACATTCAAAGTACTCATTGGCTTGCCACTGGTTATTTTATTGGCCATGCATGAAAGACAAGATATATTGAAGAGTTATTTGGTGACGATCGTGCGAGCTAGGACGCTTCCCAGTCAGAATGCCTGTAGGGTTAAGGCAGATGTCATGGGTCCAAGTTGTGATTGAAGTTTTCCGCTGCGAAGTTATACTCGAGACTTGACCATAATGGTCATAATTTATGTAAGACAGTATGTATGGTTGTACGACTCGTGTTATTCAGCTTCTGTGTGTTCAGTGAGCATTGATCTCTGGGATCACTGTACACGTGCATTAGGCGATCACGACTCATGAGTCGGGGTCCCCGCAGAGCTGGTATCAGAGCCATCCTGACTATAGGAAGCCTTAGTTAGCATGGGTGTTAGATAGGACGAAACCTGTTTACAAGACCCTCTATACTTCTCTTCTTTGCTGAGATTTCCCAAACCTAAGGGATATTTCTCCTTATTGACCTCCCCTATTCAACTTTTGTAGATGGCCGTCGCCCCCTTGAGACTCCTTATGACAGGATTCACATCACTCCTAAAAGACTGCCTCCAACAATGCCACTATCCCTTGCTGCCCATGTACACCCTGCATGAACTGGAAAATGACGTGCTCGAGAAGGAGTTCTACGCCAAGGTTTTTGTGCCTGCCAAGGCCTCACCCTGGGGGTGGTTCTTCATTGGACCACACATGCCAACAAGAGACCTAGCCATTCAGCAACTGGCATATGAAGCGCTCCTCCGTCTTCGAGACCTCCTTCCAGAAATGAAAGAAGAACATGCCACCCGCTATCTACCTGGCAAGAACGGATTTGGAGCCCCAAGTCAAGTGATGATTTCCACAGAAGACGAGGATCCAACCCTCAAGTACCAGATCCGCTTCATTAACACATGAGACTACCTTCTATGTCACCTTACCGAGGCATTCCTTAAGGCTCGCCAAGACCTCCCTTCACTTCTGCACCTCCACTTCCTCGAGAAGAAGAAGGTGGCCGAGCAAGGACAGTAAATCACTGCCTTACAAGCCCACATTGCCAATCAGGAGCAACAAATCGAGGAACTTCGGAAAACCCGCAACCAAACCCCACGCGGGAGGCATAGGAATGAATTTCCATGTCCACCTTGTAGAAGATCGTCGTCAGGCCACCAACGACATAACCCAAGACTAAGTGACAACCTTTTTGCTTACGTCACTTGTCACGGGTGTGGTGAACTTGGGCACATTAAAAGGATGTGTCCCAATAGGTGGGCGACTGTCGCATACCCATTGGCACCACAAGGGGAACCCAGAAACTGAAGACTGAGAGCCCTTCTCTCCGAGCAAGGACGACTACCAAGTTCGAGAACCCCTTGGGTAGGATGAGTCGTGTACCCCCATATGCGTAGTCGAGTCCGTGTGATGGTTCGAATGGAACCACGTTCTGTGTTGCTTGTTTTTATTTGTTTGTGTTTTGATATAAGTCGCACATTTGCCCTAGGCAGCTTGTACGCGACTGTATCACCTATCATGTCTTAATGTAATTGTGTGTGGCCTTTACGACACTTGTTTGTTTACACTTGCACCATAAAACCCTCTTTTGGCATTCCCCTCCTCTATGCTATTTTCCCTCTCATCTCTCTCATCTCTGAAGACCAGCAAGACAAAATGCACTAAGGATTCCACCTCGGTAAGCAACTGACACTGAAGACTTTTTGCTACAGCCTCCTCGACCAGGTTCAAACCCGTAGTATTACCCCTCATGACTGGAAACCCCATCCCTAGACCCTTCGAGACTTCACGAGATACCCCAGCTCGAGTCTGTAACCATGTGCTTAACCCCCAGAATCGCAAGAGGACCAGTTAAGCCTATGTAAACCTTGCACAACACTGGGTTCATTATGGAACTAGCGGACATAGTGAACAAGAACATTATCATCCTAATATAGCACCAGAACTGATGATGCCATAGGGAAGACCAATTTGAGGATATAGGAATAGAGGACAAATGACTTGATGAGTTTATATCAATGACTTTGAGGAATTATATGAGACTATTTGGTGGATTGTGAGGCTTTAATGTTGGCAGATGAACTTGGTGCGATCATGATTATGGAGTAGCATAACTTTCCTTACCCTTGAGTAAACTGGATTTAGTAGAACAATTATGATCACAAGCTGGAATTCTTGGAAGTATATCGATTTAACTTAGCCATGGGATATTGATAGGAGACAGTTGATATTACGTAATGACTTGGGGGAAATATGTAGGAATTCTCGTTGGACATGAGATTTGGATTTAAATAGGTGATCCTAGTTGAGTATAGGTGGTGAGTAAGTCTACATGGTTCGGAGTAAATTGGATTTAGAATGATGATCTCGATCATGATATCATGTTTCTTGGAGGACAATAAACTAGCAGATTGGATTAATTATCGGAGATGATATAAGCTTGACCTTGGAGTTTACTTGACCATGCTAATTGAAATTGGTGGACTGACTATAGCAGAGATAGCCTTTTCAAGTATTTGGGGATTATAGGACTTTAGGAGATCATGTGGAACACCATAGACACTGGATTTGTAGAACTAAAGGATTATGTAGTGATTAATGGAAGTTAACGGGTTGTTGGAGTTGATTCATAGGAAGGAAACAAGATTTTGGAGTGGCATATGACATGTTTCCTTAGGATATAGATACACTAACATGGACCTTGGAAGAATAGGATGGGCACTTGGATTGTCATGATTTATTCCCTCTTGGAAGCTTGTATGCTCTACCCATGGATTTTTAGGGGTAGCCATACATATAAGTTTGGGGATCGTAGAAATATATGATTTTGTTAGACCTCCTCTCGGGAGTCACGAGTATATAGATCACATGAGTAATGATTGGATTTGGCCTATACAAGATGATGCTTTCGGTGGTATAAGGTTATTTGTTTGAAGGACTAGATAGACTATTGGCATCTCAGAAACCGTGCTTAAGGATAAGATAATAAAATATTCAGTCACACACTAGAATCACTAAAACCCTTAAGCCCTACTAAGCTACAACATGGTCGGATCAGGACCTTAGGGCCTTGACACTAGATCTCGAACACCTTGGCCCACACTCAACAAAGACCACCACTAATTCCCCAGCCTACTTTATGTACCCCGTGAACAAAGTCTTCATGGAGTGCTTAGACAAGATAGTTGTCATCATCATTGGTGACCTACTTGTCCACCCGAAGACGGAAGAAGAGCCATTCAGCTAGTCAAGGAACATTTGAAGACCGCCATGCCAAGGAGGAAGAACTACACCAACCACCATCGTCAAGAAGTGAACTTTCTTGTCAAAGACCAGGTGTATCTGCAAGCCACAGTTCTGGACCGCGGTAGGCGAACTCCTTCCAAGAGGAGCAAGCCTTCTGAGCCGGCGGCCTCCGTCCAACTGGAGGTGCCGGACAATCTGCTGGAGGTGCTTGACGGCGCCTCCATCGACGAGGGGCACCGTACTATTATGAGTATGGTGATCCAGAAGGTTCAATCCGTCAAGAGCGGACTGACTGAAGCTTGCGCTAGCCTTCTAACAGGCTTCGAGGTAAGTAAAAATATGTAAAAATATTACCGCATAGACAGTAGCCCCTGATGCTCTGTTTGGTGTTCGGAAAGAAAAGCCGAATAGAGGATCTATTAAATGTCGCAGGAGTCTAACAAAAAAGAGTCAATATGCGTATGCAGGCTTCGCTGCTATCCACCGCCGCACTGACTGCGGAGGTGGGTGTCCAGAAGCAGGACCTCGAGCGGACCGAGCAAGAGCTCGGCCTTGCCAAGCGGCGGCTCGAGGAGAAAGAAGGTAAGAAATACCTTACAGAAAAAGTGCCTATAAAAAGGCGTGATTGCAAAAAGATAACAGGATTGTACTGCTTATTGTAGGGGCCACGACTGAGGTGGCAACCCTTAAGCATGCGCTGTCTGAGGCCGAAAAGAAAACGGCCGCGAAGCGCACCGAGCGAGACAGACTTGGGGCTCAGGTCGACGAGGTTCAGCAAGAGCTTCAGGCTCTCATGAAAAAACATGAGAGTATGGAGCTTGAGTCAAAGGTGCAAGCATCCGAGCTAGCAACGGCCCTGGAGACTGCCAAGTCTGCCAAGGCCGAAGCCCAAAAGGCCCTCCAAGAGTTGGAGGAGATGAGGAAGATAGCAGCGGGTAAGGCATTCTTTATGCAAAGCAGAAATATAAAAGTAAACTACTTGTTACTTACCTGAATCCGGAGCTCTCCAGGGGCATTCGCAGATCTTCCCCGCAGTGTATCCGACACCGCCGCATTCTACCGAGCTGAAGAGGGCAACTCGACGGAGAAGGTGTTCTGGTCTCAGTATTCTGAGGCCGGACACCCTGTGCCCTTGAGCGACCAGCTGAAACAGTTGGTCGAGCTCCACAAGGCGGCCGAACAGGCCATGAAGGGCTTCATAGTTCGGCTGCGGCCCAGAGAGGCCCTGCCTGGGAGCTATTTCGGGCTGGTGCGGCGGCTGGTGGAGGCCTGTCCGAGGCTCGAGGTCATCAAGCGCTCCGTCTGCATCGAAGGTGCCCGTCGGGCCCTTGCCCGTGCAAAGGTGCACTGGGGTAAGCTAGACGGTGAGAAGCTTGTGAAGGACGGGCCGCCGCCGGGGAAGGAGCATCTCAAGCCCGAGAACTACTACAAGGATGTTCTTGCAGGTGCCCACCTTGTGGTGGATGAATGTACCAAGGATGTGATTTTTGAATGAACTCGCTCGTGTTTATCCTGTGCGCTGAAAACTTGTTCATCTGCGCTAAGCAATGCTTATTGAATTTAAAATATTACTTTCTGTGCGGCCGTTTACCAAAAAATTGAGAGATGGCCAGTCGTCGGCTTCTGCCCCAATGCCACTAGTGCTGGGGTGTTCGGGATAAACCTGAGCGCTCTTTTCCCATAGTTGGGTCCTTCGAGGGAGGCGCTCAGCACAACGAACCAGGCAATCAGACTATAATGCTTGAACACTCTCACTTAGCCATAGAACTCTATAATTTTAAATTTCGGCGAAGCCCCTAGTTCGGAAGACCGAGTTCGGGGCGCTATCCACGCCTTGGCCGGACAAAGCCGGCTCCTCGCTCGAAGCGGCATAAGTCTTTAGGGACTCGAAAACCTCTCGAACAGCGACCGGTCTCTCGCTACATCATGACAGTCAGTTTTAGCTTTCTCCACTGAGGTGCTTAACCCAGCTGAACCGGGGCACAATCACAGTGGTTCTCCTAGTGCCACCTTAGCCGATATAGCGGAACGTAAGGCACCAAAACATAGGAGCTGGGCAAACCAAACTATTGACCCAAATCATGATTCGGAGCCGATGCATATAGTGCTATAAGTTCGGGGTGCCGCACTTGTGAAAGTGTACGGCCTTCTCACACCATAATGAGGGGTACTGAAGCCCCTGGCGTGTTTGCCGTACCATGGTGTACGGGTGCAATCATGTCATTTAATAAACATATATGTGAAAAGAGGATAATGCAAAAAATAGACAAAAAGCTATGCATTGTTTATAGAGAGGCTATTTATCAAAGCCGAACGATACAAATAGTGCGATAAGCAAAAAGATATTGGACTATTTAACATGTCCTGACCAGGGGCAGGCCGCGGAATTGTATTCAAAACAGGTATACCGCTCGTAATAGAGACCACCTGGGAGTTCCATAGTGCGGCATGGCTTGTCTGCCTCCCTGGATCTTGCATCATTTGTGCGGCAGTCGAATTGCCGAACAGGTCGTCCGAAGTATGGAGTCCTGAAAGTAAGAAAAAACTAAAAAAAGAATCCGGCATCCCCTAGTACGTTTTAAGCCGTATTTTGGGCGTGCCGTTATTGTGCCCCTTCCCCTGCGCCCATGGTATTTCAAGGGCGTAGTTATGTACGCGAGGCACTGGTTTCGCTATGTCACGAGAGCTAGGGTTGGGGCCGCATTGCTACGCTTGCTCAGAACGTGACAGGCGGTCCTGCTGTGGGTTACTCCGGGCGCGCTTGGCGGTGTCTGGCTTTTTAACGGCCGGACTGGAGAATTGCCTAAGAAGGCTACTTTGTACTTCCGCTGCAAGAGCCGCCGTGTGCTCCTCCGTACGGAGGGAGCGTTTGGTGTTTCCATTGATCGTGATTACTCCTCGAGGGCCTGGCATCTTGAGCTTGAGATATGCGTAGTGCGGCACCACATTGAACTTTTCGAATGCGGTTTGTCCGAGCAGGGCGTGATAGCCACTGCGAAACGGGACTATATCGAAGATTAACTCTTCGCTTCGGAAATTGTCCGGGGATCCGAAGACCACGTCAAGTGTTATTGGACCTGTACAGTTGGCTTCTACACCTGGTATAACGCCTTTAAAGGTCATTTTCCGCACTGTATCCTGGTAAAGCAGGTTCAGGCTACTGCCGCCGTCCATGAGGACTCTTGTGAGATGAAATCCATCGATGATTGGGTCGAGAACCAATGCGGGAAAGCCGCCATGACGGATGCTAGTGGGATGGTCCCTTCGATCAAAAGTGATCGGGCAGGAGGACCATGGGTTGAACTTTGGGGCGACTGGCTCCATCGCGTATACGTCCTGTAACGCATGCTTCCGCTCCCTCTTGGGAATGTGGGTTGCGTATATCATGTTCACCGTCCGCACTTGTGGGGGAAAGCCCTTCTGTCCATTGTTGTTCGGTGGCCTGGGCTCCTCCTCGACGTTGTTGTGCAGCCCCTTGTCTTTGTTTTCGGCTCTTAACTTGCCTGCCTGCTTGAACACCCAACAATCCCTGTTAGTGTGATTGGCTGGCCTTTCGGGGGTGCCATGTATCTGGCACAAGCGGTCGAGTATTCGGTCCAAACTGGACGGGCCCTGAGTATTCTTTTTGGATGGCTTTTCCCGCTGACCGGATTTATAGCCTCTGAATCCGGCATTGACTGCCGTGTCTTCATTGTTGTCACTGCTAACGCGGTGTTTTTGCTTATTCCGACGTGTCCTGCCACTTTTGTCCTTGGTATCCGAATTACCAGGGTTCTTTGATAAGTTGTTACTGCGAGCTAGCCAGCTGTCTTCTCCCGCGCAAAAGCGGGTCATGAGTGTCGTGAGGGCTGCCATAGATTTCGGCTTTTCCTGTCCCAGGTGCCGGGCAAGCCACTCGTCACGGATGTTATGCTTGAAGGCTTCTAGGGCCTCTGCGTCCGGACAGTCGACTATCTAATTTTTCTTTGTTAGGAACGTGTCCAGAATTGCCTGGCCGATTCCTCTGGCTGCTGAATTATGTGGCTTAAGTCGTCGGCATCCGGTGGTCGCACGTAAGTGCCCTGGAAGTTGTCGAGAAATGCGGCTTCCAGGTCCTCCCAAGAACCGATTAAGTCCGCTGGCAAGCTGTTAAGCTAATGTCGGGCCGGTCCTTTAAATTTGAGCGGGAGGTATTTGATGGCGTGTAGATCATCGCCGCGTGCCATGTGGATGGGAAGGAGATAATCCTCGATCCATACCGCCGGATCTGTTGTGCCATCGTATGATTCAATGTTTACGGGTTTGAAACCCTCTGGGATTTTATGATCCATTACTTCATCCATGAAGCATAGCGGGTGTGCGGCGCCTCTGTACTGGGCTATATCATGATGCAGCTCGGAAGAGCTATGTCTATTGTGTTCGGCCCGGCCGGATTTGTTGTATCCGGAGTGAAGATCATCGTCACGTGTCGTAGGGCGCCTACGAGATCCATAGATCGATCTTGTTTGTCTTGCCTTATCCTCCAGTACGTCTCGCAGGTCTGGTGCATTTTCCCGTGCCTTAGTTGAGCGGCGTCGGGGCATGGCTTTTGTTACGGGCCGAGAGGCCTCTCTGTCGCGGCCGTGAGGTGGCCGGTCTGCCATGTCGTGCGCTGGTAATGTAAGTGCTTCCTCCTATGATCGGGGTAGCGGCCTACGCTTTGGGTAACTCTTGGCGGGGCGTTCGAGTTCATACTCTTCGGCTGCGAGGACCTCAATCCATCTGTCAGCAAGCAAATCTTGGTCAGCTCTAAGCTGTTGCTGCTTTTTCTTGAGGCTGCTTGCCATGGCTAAAAGCCTGTGTTTGAAACGCTCTTGTTCGGCGGGGTCTGATGGTACGACGAATTCGTCGTCATCGAGGCTTGCCTCGTCTTCGGAGGGAGGCATATAGTTATCATCCTTGACCTCTCGGTCTGTCGCTCTCTCATGAGGGCTGGCTTCTCCATCTTCCTGTGCCAAATCTTGCTGGGGGGGGGGGTGTTCTTCGGCGCTATCCGGGGTAGTATTATCTCCCGTGCCGGAATCACCGTTTTTGCTTTGGCGGGATTTAGAGCGGCGCCACTGATGCCGGCGCTTTGGCTATTTCTTGGAGGTGTCATCCCCCGCTGTTCCATCGCCATCTCCATCTTTTGGAGTATCCACCATATATATGTCATATGACGAGGTGACCTTCCAGCGCCCTACAGGTGCTGGTTCCTGTTCGTCTCCTACATCGTCGTCCATACCGTCGATGTCTTCGGAGCCGAAGTCAAGCATGTCGGTTAAATCGTCGACAGTGGCTACAAAGTGGGTGGTCGGTGGGCTTTGAACTTCTTCATCGTCCGTATCCCATCCTCACTGACCGTAATCCGGCCAGGGCTCTCCTGATAAAGAGAGAGACTTGAGAGAATCCAGGATGTCGCCAAAAGGCGAGTGCTGAAAGATGTCCGCGGCGGTGAACTCCATTATCGGCGCCCAATCGGATTCGATTGGCAGGGGTGCGGGGGGTTCGGAGTCCGGGGGGAGTCCGGATCCTTGGAGTCACGGGTCATGCAGAGTACAGGGCTGGCGTTCGGCTCGATCGCCTTTGAGATCGCAGCCCCCGAGGTGACGTCCAACCGCTCATCCTCGATTGGCGCAATAGGCTCCCAGTTAGGGGTCGGAACCGGTGCGTGCGCGGCCTCCAGGACACTGTCCGGAGGCAGAGCTAGATCATGCCCCTCGAGATAGTGTGGCGCGCTTGGCCGTGGCTCGAACCCGTTGAAGATCAAGTCTCCGCGGATGTCAGCCGTGTAGTTTAAGCCGCCGAAGACGAAGATCTGTCCGGGGAGAAAAGTCTCACCCTGGACCGCATCGTTGTTGATGATCAAAGGATCCATCGAGCCTAAAGGCGACGACCCAGAGCAACTCTCAATGAAAGCACCAATGTCGGTGTCAAAACCGGCGGATCTCAAGTAGGGGGTCCCGAACTGTGCGTCAAGGCCGGATGGTAACAGGAGACAAGGGACATGATGTTTTTACCCAGGTTCGGGCCCTCTCGATGGAGTTAATACCCTACTCCTGCTTGATTAATATTGATGATATGGGTAGTACAAGAGTAGATCTACCACGAGATCAAGGAGGCTAAACCCTAGAAGTTAGCCTATGGTATGATTGTTGTATATGGAGTTGATGTCCTATGGACTACAACCCTCCGGTTTATATAGGCACCGGATAGGGTTAGGGTTACATAGAGTCGGTTACAATGGTAGGAGATCTTGAATATCCGCATCCCCAAGATTTCCTTCCACGCCAAGGAAAGTCTCATCCAGACACGGGACGAAGTCTTCAATCTTGTATCTTCATAGTGCTGGAGCCGGGCTGAAGGTATAGTCCGGCTATCCGAACACCCCCTAATCCAAGACTCCCTCAACGAGATTCTTGTAAGGGGGGTAGGTCTGTCACACCCTGATTTTCATGGCACAACACTTAAGCTAATAAATCATGATAAAGTGTGGTTTGACAAAAACTTTTGCATTATTCGGCTTTTATTTGGAGTTGGTTTTGTCTCTGTGTTTTTCAAGTCCTCTTTAAAGTCAACACAACTCCCCCTCCCATACTTCATCTCCTTGCACCAAACTTCTGCACAATGATCATGCCATGTGTATAGTGCAATATAGTATTTTCTTACAAAAATAATTTGGCCAAATAGTATTTTCAAAAATTAGTTTTCCGCCCCCTGCCAACCACCTCCGGCCACCTCGGCTCTGCCCCTCACGCCAGCCGATGCTCCTCGACGTCCGCAGCACGCTACGCCTCTGTCCCCCTCCTCCTTCTCCCTCGTGCTGCCCTTGCTCGCACGCGCGCCGGCCGCCCGAGAGCTCCAATGAGCGGCCTCACACGCACGGTGTCTCTGACCCCTCCGCGCTCCCTCTCTTCTCCCCCTGGGCGTAGTTGACCCCCACGAACACCCTAGACTCGGCGCAGCACCCTCCCAAGGCCCGTAGCGACGAGCACGAGCTTCCCGGCGCACGAGCCCATGGTGGACCGCCGCTCGCCTATATAAGGCATCCCCGAGCCCCCCTCTAGCCACCACTCGTCCTCTTCCACTCCAAATAGCCACACTGGGCCTCTCGTTCACTCCCAGAGCTGCCCGAGCTCGAGATCGAGCTCGAGCTCCGCCGCTTCGGGTCGCCGTTGATCTCGTATTACAGGCCTCCTTTGCCCCCCCCCTCTCTCTTGATCTGGAACCGCCTCACCTCTCTTACCATTTCCCCTCTGTCTCCCCTCTCTATTGCAGCCAGAATCGACCGGGGCAAGCACCTCCCGAAGCCCTTCCGCCGGCTCCCTCGTCGCCGGCGAACCCCTACACTCCGGCGACCAACTCCACCTCCATCCGAACGGCGGCTCCTCCTGAGCACAACAGTACCACCCACGCATCCTCCCGTGCCCTATATCGCCGCTGGCGAGATCGCCGTCGCCTCTGGACGGAGGTAGACGATGACGGCCGTGGACCTTGTCCATCAGCCTCACGCCCTGACGGGTGGGACCCACCCGTCGGGTTTAAGAATGCACGCGCGCGCACCGGTTCGCCGTTGGTTGAAGGCGTACTTCGCCTTTACGCGTTCGACGTGGCAGCCTTGCGCGGGCTGATATTTCCTCTGGGCCTGCTGCACTGTGGCCTTTCTGGCCCAGTGGCACAGTGCCACTTTTCTTTTTCTTTTTTTGTCCATTTTATAAAAATTCCACAGGATAAAACATTTATCCAAATGGAATAATTCCAACTCCTAAAATCTTAGAATAATCCCACCTATTTATTGATATAACTTTCATACCCATCCATTACACTTGTCTGCATTGTTCAAATTTAAATTCAAATTTGAACAATAAGATCCCTGTTTGAAAATCCACTACTCTGTCCCCCTAACTCCAAATCCAAACTAGGAATTTTTCCCTTCTTAGTTTTCACCCTTGTATTTAACAAAAATAAGTTGACATTTTTCTGAGCACTTTTATTATTGCCATTTTCCCCTTCTGTTTTATTATTGCCTTATTTTTCAACAAAAATAAGTTGACATTTTCCCCTTCTGTTTTATTATTGCCTTATTTTTGTCGTTATTATTTTGCAACGATAGATTGCGTTGCTGACAAAGGAGTTGAACCAGAAGACTTTGAAGACCCAGAAGACTTTGTTGAGCCAGTCAATCAGCCCTTTGACCATGTCTATGAAACCCTTTTTATGCATGACATATAGCACCATATTTTTGTTGCAACGGTATCATGATGAGGTGGAACCACTTTGATGGTTTGCCTCTGTTACTTCCTTGTTGATACTTGCATTGTGCATGACCCTACCTCCTTATGAGGGTTATTCCGGTGGGAGTAGATAGGATGCTAAAGTAGTTGCTACGCAAAAAGGGATGGGGATATGCATGGTGATGGAGACAAAGTATTTTCAAAGGACTTTTCGAAAACCCCGTCGGGTGCCACTTATGCCCGAGGGAGATGATGAGTTGGGTAACCACTTGATGACGAAGTGGTGTACCGAGGCAAGTGCGTGTTGTTTTTCAAAATGGATTGGTTTAAGTTGCGACCGTTATTCCAACCTTACATGCGCAACCATTCCACCCTTGTATGGGAAAGGGCATTATTGATTACCTAGGCCGATACTAGCTTGGAGCCCACATTACTAGTGACGGGAGAGTTGTTGGTGCGCTCTCTCGGGATGGGGTCGTGCCAGGTAGGGCGGCCAAGAACATTTTTATGGGGCACTGGACACACCGTTGGTACCCCGTGCCAATGGTATGTGATGAATATGGGAGCGAGGCTCCACAATTTTAAGTTGTGAAATGTTGGGCATGGGGGTTACTACCAATCGAGTGTACTCCATGTTAGTGTCGTCTAGGTAAAGATAGTGATCGGGTGCTTACCCCGGGTACTTGAGGTACCGCGGGTCGTGGATGACACGAAAGTTCCCCGGATCTTGTTGGTAAAGTGTGCAACCTCTGCAGAGTGTAAAACTATTTGAATAGCCGTGTCCACAGTCAAGGATAGTTGGGTAACCGCTCTTGGGCTCCTTCCACATGTTTACAAACCAGTGTGTGTGTGATTGGATAAGTGGGAAGAACTACTTGGGTCAAGTCAAAGGACTTGACATGATTGAGTTGGGTTGATGCCCACTCTATTTATGTTGATATCTGTAACTTGTCCTCATGGTTAATTGAATTCTCCTGATGCATGTATTACAAGTTGTTGAACATGTCATTGCACTCAAAACTAGCTTTCCGCAAAAATTTACCTATATCATGCATTGTTATATCTTGAACCAAAACATGGGTTGCTTGCGAGTACATTCAAAGTACTCATTGGCTTGCCACTGGTTATTTTATTGGCCAGGCATGAAAGGCAAGATATATTGAAGAGTTCTTTGGTGACGATCGTGCGAGCTAGGACGCTTCCCAGTTAGAATGCCTGTAGGGTTAAGGCAGATGGCATGGGTCCAAGTTGTTATTGAAGTTTTCCGCTGCGAAGTTATACTCAAGACTTGACCATAATGGTCATAATTTATGTAAGACAGTATGTATGGATGTAAGACTCTTGTTAATCAGCTTCTGTGTGTTCAGTGAGCATTGATCTTTGGGATCACTATACACGTGCATTAGGCGATTACGACTCATGAGTCAGGGTCCCCACATCACCCCCACTCAAAAGAATCTCGTCTCGAGATTTAGGATCCTCCGGGAAGAAGGTGGGGTACTCGAGTCGAAGACGATCCTCCCTTTCCCAAGCGACTTCTTTCTCGGAATGGTGTGACCATTGAACCTTGATAAACTTGATATTATGGCGTCGACTGGTATGCTCGGCTTGATCAAGGATACGAACGGGATATTCCTGATATGAGAGGTTATCTTGTAGCTCAAGCATTTCGTGGTCCACTCCACGGATAGGATCCGTGAAGCAACGCCTGAGTTGAGAAACGTGGAAGACATCGTGAACTCTGGAAAGATGCGAAGGTAGTTCCAATTGGTAGGCAACTTCTCCTCGTTTGGCAAGAATGCAAAAAGGTCCAATGTAACAAGGAGCCAATTTGCCTTTGATATCGAAACGATGGGCTCCCTTTAATGGAGTAACCCGAAGGTAAGCCTTCTCGCCGACTTCATAAGTTATGAGCTTATGTTTACGATCATATTGGCTCTTTTGGCGAGATTGGGCTGTTTTCAATTTCTCATGAATAACGCGAACCTGCTCTTCTGCTTCCTGAATCATATCCGGGCCAAAGAGTTGCCTTTCCCCGGTTTCTAACCAGTTAAGAGGCCTTCGACATTTTCATCCATAGAGAACTTCGAAAGGAGCTTTGCCCAATCTAGCTTGATAACTATTGTTATAAGCAAACTCCGCGAATGGAAGGCATTTCTCCCAACCCATTTCGAATGAGATGACAGAAGCTCGGAGCATATCTTCCAAAATTTGATTGACTCGCTCTAATTGACCACTTGATTGAGGATGGAAGGCGGTGCTAAAAGAGAGATGAGTTCCCATAGCATTTTGGAAACTTTCCCAAAATCAAGAGGTGAAGAGACTCCCACGGTCCGAGTTAATTTCCAATGGGACACCATGAAGAGATACTATTCGGGAGATGTATAATTCAGCTAGCTGGCTAGCGGTGATACTCTCACGAACAGGTAGAAAGTGGGCTACTTTGGAAAGACGGTCGATCACGACGAAGATGGCATTATTCCCTCTCTTGATCCTGGGAAACCCAGTAATGAAATCCATACTGATTTTATCCCATTTCCACTCAGGAATAGCCAAAGGTTGAAGGGTGCCAGCAGGCCGTTGATGCTCTGCTTTAACACGACGACAGACGTCGCAGGTAGCAATGTATTGAGCAATTTCTCTCTTCATCCTAGTCCACCAAAACCTCTGGCGTAGGTCTTGATACATCTTAGTACTACCGGGATGAATGGTGAGAGGGGATTCATGAGCTTCCTTAAGGATCAGCCGCCTCAGGTTTCGTGCCTTGGGAACCACTAAGCGGTTTCCAAAGTATACGACACCTTGATCATCAACGGAGAAACAATTCACGACTCCTTTCTTAATGTTTCTCTTAATACGGGAGATTCCCGGATCTACCTTCTGTGCTTCGATGATCTGATCCGTAAGGGTAGGTTTCGCCACCAGGGTGGATAGGAATCCTCGAGGAACAATGTGAAGATGAAGCTTACAAAATTCCTCATGGAGAAGTGGTTGACTTTGTTGTAACATCAGGTTGTTACAATAGGATCTACGACTTAGTGCATCATCCATGACATTGGCTTTGCCCGGGGTGTAAGTTATTCCTAAGTCGTAATCCGAGATGAACTCGACCCAACGTCTTTGCCTGAGATTCAAATCCGGTTGGGTGAAGATATATTTCAAACTTTGGTGATTGGTGAAGATCTCGCAATGATTACCGAGGAGGTAATGTCGCCAAGTTTTAAGTGCATGGACTACAGCTGCAAGCTCTAGATCATGTGTGGGATAATTTTCCTCAGGTGGGTGTAATTGCCGTGAAGCATAGGCAATTACATGAGGATCTTGCATGAGTATGCAACCTAGTCCTTGTCGCGAGGCGTCGCAATAGATAATAAAGTCCTTGGAGAAATCTGGTGGTACCAGTACGGGAGCAGATGTCAGGCGTCTTTTCAGTTCCTGAAAGCTGAACTCGCACTGTGGGGTCCACTCGAACTTTTTATCTTTCTTGAGGAGTTCAGTTAGAGGTTTAGCAACCTTGGAGAAATTCTTGACGAAGCGGCGGCAGTAGCTCGCTAAGCCAAGGAAGCTCCGAACTTGCTTGACCGTCTCAGGTGGAGTCCAATCAGAGACGGCTTGAACTCGCTTGGGATTGACAGCAATACCCATACCAGAGATTACATGACCTAGATAGGTCACTTCTGGCAACCAAAATTCACACTTGGAGAATTTGGCATAAAGGCGATGCTCTCGAAGTTTCGTCAATACCAGCCTTAGATGTTCAGCATGTTCCTCTTTATTCATGGAGTAGATGAGTATGTCATCGAGGTATACTATGATGAATTTATCCAAATACTCCATGAAGACCGAGTTCATTAACCGAGAGAAGGTGGCTTGGGCATTGGTTAAACCGAAGGACATAACGGTGTACTCGTATTGGCCATAACGAGTAACAAAGGCCGTTTTGGGAATGTCCTTGTTTCTGATTTTGATTTGATGGTAGCCCAACCTCAAATCCATCTTGGAAAAGAATGAGGATCCAGCAAGCTGGTCATGCAGATTGTTGATCCTGGGAAGCGGATACTTGTTCTTGATAGTGACCAAGTTGACAGGTCGGTAATCTACAACCATCCGATCCGTTCCATCCTTCTCTTTGACGAAGAGGACGGGGCAAGCCCAAGGAGAGGAACTAGGACGGATGAAACCCTTTTTCAAGGACTCATCGAGTTGTTTCTTAACCTCGGCTAGTTCTAAGGGTGCCATCTTATAGGGTCTTCTAGAAATTGTAACAGTTCCTGGAACAAGGTCTATCACAAACTCGACATCCCTGTCAGGTGGAACAGCTGGCAGTTCTTCTGGAAAGACATCCGGAAAGTCCCGGACTATCGGAATATCTTCAAGGTCTGGAAGGGGGTTGGCATTTAGGGAGTAAAGCTGGCGCTTGGCCACTTGAGTTAAGACATTGACTGTCTTGCCCGATGGGTGAGTAAGTTGAACGGTTCTAGTGGCACAATTAATCTTAGCGTAATGAGGTGACATCCAGTCCATACCCAAGATGATGTTAATGTCCGAGGACTTGAGAGCTATTAAGGATGCAAGGAAGACAAGTCTATCAACACGAATTTCGTTCCCATGGCTTACTCTAGAAGTTTGCCATTTGTTACCCAGAGTTTGAATTACCATGGAAGTGGGCATGTCACGGAATGTCGTGTTATGCAATCGACCATAGTTCTTGGATATGAATGAATGAGATGCTCCAGTATAGAAAAGAACAGATGCTGGATGGCAATTAACAAGGAGCGTACCAAGGACGACGTTAGGATCCTCATGAGCCTCCTCGGCTGAGACATAGTTGACATGGCCACGTGAAGTGGTGACCGGCTTGGCGTAGAATGTCTTTCCCGCTGGCTTACCACGGCCAACGGACTTTCCAGACTGATTGGGGTTGTTGTTCTGGGTACACTCTCGACTATAGTGACCCGAGTCTCCACACTTGAAACATGTCACAACATTGGGGCGTGGAGCAGCATTAGCAGCAGGGCCACCATAGGGCTTGGGCGGTGCAAACTGCTGGTTGGGACGAGGCGCCTCAAAGGATGGCCTCGGAATGAACCTGGGTGGCAGTGCCGTGCTTGGAATCCACACCCGGCGCTTCTGAGATCGAGAGCCGGATGAAGAGCCAAAATCACGAGAGTGCTTGCGTGAAGCGTCATAGTCAGACTGGCCTGTCTCAGCACTGATGGCTTTATTGACCAACTTCTGAAAGGAGGTGCACTCGTGCAGACGAAGATTGCGGCGAAGCTCAGGGCTAAGTCCCTTGCGGAACCTTGCCTGCTTCTTAGCATCGGTGGATACCTCTTTAGGAGCATATCGTGCCAGATTCCCAAATTCATGACTATATGCATCCACAGTCAGTCTTCCTTGGGTGAAATTGCAGAACTCTTCCCTCCTGCGATCTATGAGACCTTCCGGAATGTGATGCTCACGGAAATCCTCACTGAATTCAGCCCAAGTAGTGATTTTGCCGGCCGGGCGCATAGCTTCAAAGTTTTCCCACCAAAGGCTAGCAGGGCCTTCGAGGTGATAGGCAGCATAAGTAACCTTATCAGCTTCGGGTACGTTGGCAGAACGTAGCTTGTGGGTGATGCTGTGAAGCCAGTCATCCGTGTCGAGGGGCTCGACATAATGGTTAAACTTTGGTGGGTACAGCTTGATAAAATCATTGATTGACACCAAGTCATTTTGCTGATGGCGTGTAGTGTTCTGCTCAATCCGCTCCAGCAAGGGGTTAGTATCACGCTTGTTTCTTTCTGCCTCCAGCATCACTTCGGCCAGACAAGGCGGGTGAGGCAGATTTTCACCGCTAACTGCACTGGCTTTCCCCTGCTCCGGGGCAGCAGGGTTGCTACGGGTGTTGACCATCCTAGGAGAAAACAAGACAACGGCTTAGATAAGGATGGCACAAACTTCGCAAGGAAGTGCAAAATGTAATGGATAACACGGAATGCAGAGATGTTCATCCGTATGTCATGGTAATAAAGAACTGCCATATATATACCAACGGTCATACACACGATACATAGTTTAGTACAAGCCCAGGCTACAGTACAACTATGATGAAAGACGTTACATCTCATCGGAGGCATTCCAAGCTCCTATACATTATTTGTCTACACCTCCGGAATTGATTACACACTAAGTCATATTCCACAAGTCACGCAGGACAATGGAGATACAACTATTACAATACTAGAGATACTACTACTAACTCAGACAGCTCCGTAGTAGTCCTCATAGAAGTCACCTCCATAGCCTGGAAGTTCAACGTGATCATCCGAGAACAGACGGTCCTGAGGAGCTTGTGGACCAAAGGGGCTAGGATGAGGTCTTGGACTAACAAACGGTGGCCTGCGGGGACCATAGGGTGGGGTGATGCCTCCCACATCACACCAATCCACCATGTCTGGCAGAGCAGATCTCACAGGATACAGATCCCTCGTATCCATACATCCAGCTTGGACAGCAGGTGCAAACCGAGTCAAAGTGGCCCAATGATCAGCACGGGTGTTGAAAAGCTCCAGTCTCAAGGCCGGATTCTCTCGGTCCTTATCCTCGAGCATCTCGGCAATGGTTCGAGTTAGTGAGTCCTCACGTGTGGAGTCAGCAAAGATAGCCTAGAGATACCCTTGCGCTCCCGGGAGTGAAGCTGGCATATAACGGAAGTCGGTGTTCCGAAGCAGGCCAGTCCG
This sequence comes from Triticum dicoccoides, assembly GCF_002162155.2. Taxonomy (NCBI): domain Eukaryota; kingdom Viridiplantae; phylum Streptophyta; class Magnoliopsida; order Poales; family Poaceae; genus Triticum; species Triticum dicoccoides. The sequence continues at coordinate 92,667,492 of NC_041392.1, read as the reverse complement.
GACTCGCATGATGGTCATCATGGAATAGGTAGCATCCTGCACAGCCATCTCAACAGTAACCCCGAGTCCATAGGAACAGTGGAGGGGCTCAGCAGATCCAGGATAAGAAGGAAATATCCTGACGGTGCAGAAATATTGGCTTTGATTAAAGTCTCGGAATTGCTCTTCGACAGTGTATTCGGGATACCAACGGTAACCCGTCTTGATCATTACCCAGACTAACATAGCAGTATGACCGGGCAAATCGAGGCACCGGGTCAGGCAAACCACTTGGTTTTGAGCATGAGTGGCCATCTGAAAGCACAACCACAATGCAAAGACATTAGAATTTCTAGGGAAAATTGGACAGCATAACAACTGTGAATGCTCAGAAAAAGATTTGAGACATCCACAACAGTTTGCAACACCACTGAACAACATCATATAAAGGTTCTGATTCAACTGGGAACATACTAAAAAGTAGTAGAAACTGTACTGAGGCTTGTAACAACAATCCTATAACCTACTACGGATTAGTAACACGTGAACCTGATAGAAGAAGAGAGCCTAGTCCTTAACCCACGTTGAATGAGAAGAGAATGACTCAGATCAGAGGGCATAAGGTAAAGGAGTAAAAGAGCCTTACGTTCCCTCCCACAATCAATTCCCCTACATATAACTAAAGCATTTCTAGACTCGACATCGACCAGTTTGGCTCAACAAACCTACAGGCAGTCCGGCTCTGATGCCAACGCTGTCAGGACCCCGATTCCAAGTCACATAGATCTAGCCGGTAACACCTCATATCACATTGCGGCCTCACGCACGGTATCCCCACGGGTGTCGCCTTACCATGGCCCGGGACCGTTTGCGCCTTTTGGCTCATGTATATGATAGAACTGTCGCTAGCATCCATACACTGGTAGAAAAAGGGCCTGTTGTCCCGGTTCGTAAGGGCCTTTTGTCCCGGTTCCTGAACCGGGACTAAAGGGTCGGTACTAATGCCCTGCCCCTTTAATCCCAGTTCAATCCAGAACTGGGACTAATGGGCCTCCACGTGGCATGTGCGTGGAGCCCAGGCAAGAGACCCTTTGGTCCCGGTTGGTGGCACCAACCGGGACCAATAGGCATCCACGCGTCAACATTTCTGTGGCTGGGGTTTTTGTTTTTTTGAAAGGGGGGGTTTGGGGGGTTAATTTAGGTGTTTCATATATTGTGTTAGCTAGCTATAATTAATAGAGAGAAGTGTCCTCTCTTATGTCCGTGCTTGGTCGACGCTACGTACTATACATACGTATAGAGAGGACTAGACACGCTAGCTAGCTAGCTAGTAAGCAAACGAAGGAAACAAAAGATCGTCATGAACATATATGCATACATAGAGAAGTGATATCGACCACCTCTCCTTCTCCGAGAGATTGGTCGAACAACAAGTTCTCGTATATCTATCCGACACTACCGGCTACATATATACAATAATTATCTCTTACAAATATAATCATACGGACTCATGGTCCACATAGTATTCTCCGTCTTCAGCGATCACGTGGTCAAGAAAGAATGCTGCCAATTCCTCTTGAATTGCTCGCATGCGATCTGGTGCTAGGAGTTCATCCCGCTTCCGAAACATCTAATTTAAAGAAGGGGGTCAATACATATATATATGAATGAATGAAACTCAACACAAATGATGGTAATAAAATAAAATTGTGAATGTTGTTATTTACGTACTTCATATTGTTCGTCAGTGTAGCCCCGCTCACAGGTCGTGTGGCGGATGGACTCGCAAATGTAGTATCCACAGAAATCATTCCCTTTTTCCTGCCACAACCACAGAAATCAAACTGATAAGCAAGAATGCCAAATCAATAGGAGATGCGCGGAATATGCTACTATAGTACTTACTTTCGGGTGTCTAAATTGCAGCTTCTTCGGGAGTCCTGGAGCTTTTTTGGAGAATGTTTTCCAAACCCTGCCAGACAAAGAAAACAATTACTTGATATATCAGGAAATGAACAAAGTTGCTGATATGGTGGATAATGATCGATTTAACTTACTTCTCGAGCATTTGAGTCATGTCTGCATAGTCCTGGGGATCTTTTCGTTTTGAGTCTAAGACAGTTACTAGTCCCTGCTCAAGCTTAATCTCTAGGAGAATATAGTGGTAACTGCACACACATGCATAACTCATCAATTACATTACTATAACCTTGACTAATATATATATATAAGGGAAACCGAATACGCACAAGACAATAACACTCACTTGAAGTTGTAAGGAAAGAGTATTATATCTTTGTTTTCATTTATTACCAACGATCGTAGCAAGTTGGCCTCAGTATCTGCAGCATGAAATTTAACCTGAGTTGCATCTATGAGATATGTGTTAATGAACCCAATATCACCGACTTGTCTTTTCTTTAATTCGGCGATCTTCAATCTGTATAATATAGTGAGGATGATTATAAATACATGCAATGAAAGAGCTGAGCTATATAGAGAGACTTAATGACAGAAGTAGTACTACTTACAGACAGTAGCAGGTGACCGTTGTTTTATCGAGGGCCAATTGATTGAAAAACTGAAAGAACTCCTCAAATGCAACAGGCAACAGTTCAATTCCAATGAGGTCATGCTCCTTTTTAACTTCCACATACAAAGTACTCCTCCCCCCAGAGTCTCTGCAGATTTTCAAGTACCAATCATGCCATCTTCACATCATCGTTGATAGAGATCTTTCATCTTTGACGAGAGGCTTCCCGTACTCGTATCTTTGTATCTGCACCTCCATGGGTTCATAATGTACATTGTCGGGCAGGTAATCGGCAAGATTGCTATAACCAAGCACCATCCTCAGATCATTAGCGACATTGTCGCTAGGCACCTTGAGCGGGGGGCACGATTGCTTTGCTTGTTCGCTGAGCTGGGCAATTTGTTTCCCAGCTCGTCGTTCTTTCAGCCTTTGATCACTGACAGTACTTCCCGACCGCTCCGCTTCGACAAATTCCTTTCCAATAATGCGCTCATAGTTTCCTTTAGGCGGAGACTTGGGTGGTTTTGTCAGGGCAGCCAGAGTGCGCTTCGCTTTCACCGGATCTACCTTCTCCTCCGGAAGTGGATGTCTCTTTTCTTTCAACCCTTGAAACCAGTCATCCACTTCGGTTCGCGCGATCTCGGCATTCTCCTCCGGGGTCCTCTCGTATGGTAACTTCTCTGGAGTCTTCAGAGAAGGACCGAATTTGTATGTCCTCCCGCCTCTGGTTGTACTGCTAGACGCCGGCCGAGCAGATGGAGCGGTTGTCTTCTTTACTTGCTTATGAGGCAGAGGAGAAGGACTACGACGCGCCGGAGCAGCCAGAGCGGCGGCAGGTCTCTTCCGCCCTTGCTGACGAGGCGGAGAAGGAGGAGGCTGGCTGCTCGGGCGCGTCAGCGCAGGCGGAGAAGGAGGCGGAGTGCCGCCACGCGCTGGAGAAGGAGCCGGTCGAGTGCCCTGATCGTCACATGCCGGAGGAGGAGGCGGTGGAGGAGGCGGAGTGCCCTGACTCGCCGGAGGAGGAGGCGGTGGAGGAGGCGGAGTGCCCTGACTTCCCGGAGGAGGAGAAGGAGGCGGAGGCGTCCAGTTCGGAAGGTTGATGAGCTCCTTCCGCCATAGGCATGGAGTCTTCAGAGCAGACCCCAGCCTAGTCTCCCCTTCACCAGTAGGGTGGTCAAGCTGGAGGTCCTCAAATCCCTCCGTTATTTCATCCACCATCACCCTAGCATATCCTTCTGGAATCGGCCGGCAGTGAAAAGTTGCGCCTGGTTCAGTAGGATAAACAGAGCCAACAGCCGCCATGACCTTCAAATTCATCCATTGCGTCATAAGGTGGCAATTTTGAGACTCCGTGATAGCATCCACGGGATCTAGCAGGAGCCGTCAAGGCATGCTCCGGCTGAAGTAGCTCGGTGGAAGCCACGCTGCTTCTTCGCTGAGATGGCGGGGTAGCTTCGGGGGAAGCTTCGGCAGTACGTTTTCTGCGATTTGCTTCTCGTTCCTCTATCCTTGTACCCTTGCTTGCACCGCCTGCATTTGGGTCTGCTGCACTTTTTTCCTCCTCTCATGGGATTTGTAACCGCCTGCGTCCGGAAACCCAACCTTCCACGGAATGGAGCCTGGCGTGCCTCGTGTCTGTCCAGGGTGCTCAGGATTCCCGAGGGCCATTGTGAGCTCGTCGTTCTCTCTGTCTGGAAAGAACGTCCCTTGCTGCGCTGCTTCGATATAGTGCTGAAGCTTCCTGACTGGTATGTCCATTTGATCGTTCGTCCAAATGCACTTCCCTGTTACAGGGTCCAAGGTTCCGCCAGCCCCGAAGAACCAAGTCCGGCAACGGTCTGGCCAGTTAATTGTCTCTGGTTCGATCCCTTTATCAACCAGATCATTCTTAGTCTTGGCCCAGTTAGGCCGGGCTACGAGGTAGCCACCTGACCCCGTGCGATGGTGATGCTTCTTCTTCGCAACATTTTGCTTGATTGTCGCCGACATCTTCTTACTCTTTTTTGATGTCTTGTGGGCCACAAATGCGGGCCAGTGATCTCTGATCTTCTCATATCTGCCCTTGAATTCTGGTGTCTCATTATTTTCGACAAACTTATTCAGCTCTTTCTTCCACCTCCTGAATAGTACTGCCGTCCTCTTAAGAGCAAAAGACTTGATTAATTGCTCTTTAACTGGCTTCTCTGGATTATCCTCTGGCGGTAGGGTGAAATTTGACTTCAGCTCAGTCCAAAGATCATTTTTCTGCATATCATTGACATAAGACACCTCAGGGTCTTCTGCAGCCGGCTTAAACCATTGCTGGATGCTGATCGGGATCTTGTCCCTAACCAAAACCCCGCACTGAGCAACAAATGCGCTCTTTGTCCGGAGGGGTTCAATCGGTTGGCCGTCGGGCGCGATTGCTATGATCTCAAACTTTTCATCCGAGCTCAACTTTTTCTTCGGGCCTCGTCTCTTTACCGAAGTTGTGCTCGATCCGGAGGGCTAGGAAAAAGAACAAAGACTTAATTAATATGTGTGCATACCAAAACAATGAATGCATCAATTAGCTAGTCAGCCGAAGCTTAACTAATATATATACCTGGCCGGACTCGGTTCAGTCACCGGAGACGTCATCACGGTCTCCTTCTTGCACCGGCATTGGGTCACCGGAGCCGTCCTCACGGTCTCCTTCTTGCACCGGCATTAGGTCACCGGAGCCATCATAATCATAGCCAGCTGCTTCCAGACCATCGGTGTTGTTGAGAAACAACGAGCAGACGGCATCACTTCCTCATGCGATTATGTCCCCCAACAACTCTTTTTGTACTTCGTCTCAGGTGGTGTCCATAGTTTCTACAAATATTGACAACATGGCAATTATTATTCAAACATGACAGATGGATATATTAGTGGCAAACGTCGAACTAATATTAATTAGTGGCCTCCACGCTGCTTCTCTAGGGTTTGGGGTGGCCTCGACGCTGCCTCTCTAGGGTTTGGGGTGGCCTCGACAATGCTTCAAGGATAAAAAAAGAAGAGGAATAAGAAAAAAAAGAGGAGAAGAAAGAACAGAGGAGTAAGAACTCCTCTATTCTTTCTTCTCCTCTTTTTTTCTTCTTCTTCCTCTTTTTTTATCGGGAACAAGGGTCGTCGAGGGTCACCGAGCGGTAGAGGAAACCCTAAATAGCAAGTATCCTGGGTGTGAGATACATGTGGCCGTCGGTGTCGGACACTACATCCACGTCCCACAAGTGACGTGGGCGTCGAAGCCCGCGCCACTTGTGGGACGTGGATGTAGTGTCCGACACCGACGGCCACATGTATCTCACACCGACGATACTTTCTATTT
>NC_041392.1:92658700-92661332 GCF_002162155.2 Triticum dicoccoides | reverse complement strand
CCTCGTCTTCTCCTCTTTATTTCTTCTTCTCTTTTTTTTCTTCTTCTTCCTCTTCTTCTCTTTTTTTCTTCTTCTTCCTCTTTATTTTATCGGAAACGAGGGTCGTCGAGGGTCAGGGTCGCCGAACGGTAGAGGAAACACTAAATAGCAAGTATTGTGGGTGTGAGATACATGTGGCCGTCGGTGTCGGACACTACATCAACGTCCCACAAGTGACGTTGGCGTCAAAGCCCGCGCCACTTGTGGGACGTGGATGTAGTGTCCTACACCGACAGTACATGTACTCACACCGATGATACTTTTCCTCTTCTTCGAGAGGATCGCCGAGGGGTCGGGAGGTTGCCTAGTGTCAAAGGATTCAACAAAACCATGTCTTCATCATTAGGCGAAAGTAATAGGTGCATGATGGTACGAAGCTCTCCAAAGTTATTTTGGAACGGAGTCCCAGATAGGATAATTCTCTTTTTGGTAAAAAATTTAGCAAGAACCTTCCAAATATCATTATTTGGAAGGCCTTTGCTAAAATTCGTACAAAAAGGCCAATTATCCTATCCGGGACTCCATTCCAGAACAACTTTGGAGGACTTCGTACCATCATGCCCTGGTTACTTCTAGCTAATGATGAAGCCATGGATTTCTTCAATACTTTGACACTAGGAAACCTCGCTCGAGCCCTTGGCGATCCTCGACACCTCGAACCCTCGACGACCCTGGAACCCTCGACCCCTAGACGACCCTAGAACCCTCGACCCTCGATCCCTAGACCCTACAGAACCCTCGAACCCTCGAACCTTGACCCCTTAACGACCCTCGACCCCTCGGCGATCCTCGACACCCTCGTTACCGATGAAAATTAAGAAGAAGAAGAAGAAGAAGAAGAAGAAGAAGAAGAAGAAGAAGAAGAAGAAGAAGAAGAAGAAGAAGAAGAAGAAGAAGAAGAAGAAGAAGAAGAAGAAGAAGAAGAAGAAGAAAAAAGAGGAGAAGAAGAAAGGAATAGCTAGAGGAGAAGATCGAAGAAAAAAAGAAGAAAAAAAAGAGGAGAAGAAGAAAGGAATAGTGGAGAAGAAGAGAAAATAGAATATTCTATTTTCTCTTCCTCTCCACTATTCCTTTCTTCTTCTCCTCTTCTTTTCCTTCTTTTTTCTTCTTCTTATTTATTTTTCCTCTTCTTTTCCTCTCCTCTTCTTCTTTCTTTCCTCTTCTTATTTTCTTCTTTCCTATCCTTCTTTTTCTAAAATTGTAACTTTTGCATATATAAAACTTTTCTAAAATTGTAACTTTCTATATATGAACAAAAAACTTTCTATGAACAAAAAAACATTTTTAACATATATATTTAGCAAATTCTAGCCACATACATCACATACACATATACATTAGAGCCACATACACATATACATCACATATGAACAAAAAAAATAAACTAATAAAAATAAAAAAACATATTGCTACATATGAACAAAAACATATAGCCACATACATACACATACATTATATATATATGAATAAAAGTTAAACTAATAAAAAAAGTGGTGGCGCCGGCGCGGCAGGGCAGGGCAGGGGCGCGGGAGCGAGGCAAGGCAGGGGCGTGAGGCAGGTGCTCACAGAGGGGTGGCGGAGCATGGCGGGTGGCGTCGGGGCGCGGGGACGACGGTGAGGAGGCGGGCGGTGTCGGGGCGGCGGCGACGGCAAAGTTGAGCAGCCTGACGGCGTCGGAGGCGGCGACGATGGTGAGGTGGACCAGCCTGATGGCGTCGAAGGCGGCGGCGACGAGGAGGTGGAGCAGCCTGACGCCTCGGCGGCGACGGCGACGAGGCAGAGCATCCGGCGTCGGGCGGAGAAGAAAGGGATGGACTTGGTCGAAAACTGCTTAGTGTTGTATATATAGCAAGAGCATTGGTCCCGGTTCGTGAAACCAACTGGGACTAATGCCACCTTTAGTCCCGGTTGGTGCCACCAACCTGGACCAAAGGCCAATTTTCAGCAGCCCAAAGGGCGGGAAGCGGCGGCCTTTGGTCCCGATTGGTGGCACCACCCGGGACTAAAGAGGGGCATTGGTCACGGTTCGTGGCACCAACCGTGACTAATGCCCCCTTTAGTCCCGTTTGGTGCCACCAACCGGGACCAAAGGCCTTGTGCTGCCCCGTGCCCAAATGTTTAGTCCCACCTTGCTAGTTGAGAGGGAGTCGCACCTGTTTATAAGGTGCGGTGCACCTTCCCTCTCGAGCTCCTCTCTAAATCAGGCTTTCGGGCCTAACCGTGCAATGTGTGCCTGTGGGCCTACTGGGCCTCCCACGGGCCTGAATCCTGCCCATGGTAGGGTTTCTAGTCGTATTCAGGCTGTGGGTGCCCAGTAGGTGGCACTTTTAGTTTTTTTTGTTTTTTTTGTTTCTACTTACAAAAAAAATACTTATTGTTGCTATATTTAATTTTTTTTCCAGTTTTTTGTTTTGTTTTCTGTATTATTTATTTTCTTTTGTTTTTTGCTTTATTTTTTAATTCTTTTTGCTTTTAGGTCAGCAAAATTATAAACTTTCTGTTGCTTTATTTATTTTATTTTGTTTCTACTTACAACAAAATACTTATTGTTGCTATTTTTTTCCAGTTTTTTTGTTTTGTTTTCTGCATTATT
>NC_041392.1:92633724-92658421 GCF_002162155.2 Triticum dicoccoides | reverse complement strand
TTGAAAACACTTTTTTAGTTTTTTTTGTTTTCTTTGTTGCTTTATTTATTTTATTTTGTGATTAACTTTACTATAAAAATAGTTTTTTTTCCTGTTTTTTTGATTTGTTTTTTGCATTATTTATTTTATTTTGTTTTTTTCTTTAATTTTTAATTCTGTTTGCTTTTAGGTTAGCAAAATTATAAACTTTCTGTTAGTGCCATTAGTTTTAGAAAAATTATAAACTTTCTGTTAGTGCCATTAGTTTTCAAATTTGAATAGTTAAAATTTGAATTCTTTGAAAATTGTTTGAACCACAAGTTTGTGATTAACTTACTAAAAAAATGAGAATAGATGCGCTTATAGAGAAAATTCAACCTAAATTCCTAGTAAATTTCTATGAATTTTAGAGAAATTCACTATGAATTTAGGTTAAACTTTTCTCTATTAGGGCATCTATTTTCACTTTGAGAGGAGCTCAACAAGACAGAGAGGGAAGGGCTTATAAACTGGTGTGAGCCCCCTTCGGTTGGCGAGGTGGGACTAAACTCTGCCCGCAATGAGGACCAACCCTTTAGTCCCGGTTTGTGGCACAAACCGGGACTAATGGTCATGGGCCAGGGGCGAGGAGCAAAATTATAAACTTTCTGTTAGTGCCATTAGTTTCAGAAAGTTGAAAGTTGAAAGTTGGCATGGGCTAGGGACTAATGGTCATGGTATTACGAGGGCCGAACCATAAGACATGAAAGCATTTCAAATGTACTCTGAAAAAGTTGAAAGTTGGCATGGTATCATAAATTCACCCACATAGCATGTGCATGTACAAAACGGACAATGGTAGCATGTTCGTGTGTTACAAAGTTGGCATGGTATCATCATAATAGTTGCGGGAGAAAGTCTTCACTTTTTCTTCGCTTGTGTCATTTGCTTATTGCGCCGTAACCATGGATAATCTTCATTGTTTATCGAGATGCTTGGGTCAGCCTTGACATTGAAGGGAGGAATTTCATGAAACCTTTCATAATCTTCAGACATGTCTGTCTTCCCGTCCACTCCCAGGATGTCCCTTTTTCCTGAAAGAACTATGTGGCGCTTTGGCTCATCGTATGATGTATTCGCTTCCTTATCTTTTCTTTTTCTCGGTTTGGTAGACATGTCCTTCACATAGATAACCTGTTCCACATCATTGGCTAGGACGAACGGTTCGTCAGTGTACCCAAGATTTTTCAGATCCACTGTTTTCATTCCGTACTATGGGTCTACCTGTACCCCGCCGCCTAACAGATTGACCCATTTGCACTTAAACAATGGGACCTTAAAATCAGGTCCATAGTCAAGTTCCCATATGTCCACTATGTAACCATAATATGTGTCCCTTCCGCTCTCGGTTGCTGCATCAAAGCGGACATCGCTGATTTGGTTGTTGCTCTTTTGATCTTGGGCAATCGTGTAAAATGTATTCCCATTTATCTCGTATCCTTTGTAAGACAATACAGTCAAAGATGGTCCCCTGGACAACAAGTACAACTCATCACAAACAGTGGTGTCACCTATGAGACGTGTTTCCAACCAATTGCTGAAAGTCCTGATGTGTTCACATGTAATCCAGTCGTCCCACTACTCCGGGTGTTTGGAGCGCAGACTGTTCTTGTGTTCATCGACATACGGGGTCACCAAGGTAGAGTTCTGTAGAACTGTGTAGTGTGCTTGAGACCAAGAATATCCGTCCCTGCATATTATTGAGTCTCTTCCAAGAGTGCCTTTTCCAGTCAGTCTCCCCTCATACCGCGATTTAGGGAGACCTATCTTCTTAAGGCCAGGAATGAAGTCAACACAAAACCCGATAACATCCTCTGTTTGATGGCCCATGGAGATGCTTCCTTCTGGCCTAGCACGGTTACGGACATATTTCTTTAGGACTCCCATGAACATCTCAAAGGGGAACATATTGTGTAGAAATACGGGCCCCAGGATGACAATCTCGTCGACTAGATGAACTAGGATGTGCGTCATGATATTGAAGAAGGATGGTGGGAACACCAACTCGAAACTGACAAGACATTGCGCCACATCACTCCTTAGCCTTGGTACGATTTATGGATCGATCACCTTCTGAGAGATTGCATTGAGGAATGCACATAGCTTCACAATGGCTAATCGGACGTTTTCCGGTAGGAGCCCCCTCAATGCAACCGGAAGCAGTTGCGTCATAACAATGTGGCAGTCATGAGACTTTAGGTTCTAAAACTTTTTCTCTGGCATATTTATTATTCCCTTTATATTCGACGAGAAGCCAGTCGTGACCTTCACACTGAGCAGGCATTCAAAGAAGATTTCTTTCTCTTCTTTTGTAAGAGCGTAGCTGGCAGGACCTTTATACTGCTTCGGAGGCTTGCCGTCTTTTTCGTGCAAACGTTGCAGGTCCTCCCGTGCCTCAGGTGTATCTTTTGTCTTCCCATACACGCCCAAGAAGCCTAGCAGGTTCACGCAAAGGTTCTTCGTCACGTGCATCACGTCGATTGAGGAGCGGACCTCTAAGTCTTTCCAGTAGGGTAGGTCCCAAAATATAGATTTCTTCTTCCACATGGGTGCGTGTCCCTCAACGTCATTCAGAACAGCTAGTCCACCGGGACCCTTTCCAAAGATTATGTAGTGTAAATCATTGACCATAGCAAGTACGTGATCACCGGTACGCTTGGCGGGCTTCTTCCGGTGATCTGCCTCGCCTTTGAAATGCTTGCCTTTCTTTCTACATTGATGGTTGGTCGAAAGAAATCGACGATGGCCCAGGTACACATTCTTCTTGCATTTGTCCATGTATATACTTTCAGTGTCATCTAAACAGTGCATGCATGCATGGTATCCTTTGTTTGTCTGTCCTGAAAGGTTACTGAGAGCAGGCCAATCGTTGATGGTCACGAACAACAACGCCTTAAGGTTAAATTCCTCCTGTCTGTGCTCATCCCATGTACGTACACTGTTTCCATTCCACAGATGTAAAAGTTCTTCAACTAATGGCCTTAGGTACACATCAATTTTGCTGCCGGGTTGCTTAGGGCCTTGGATGAGAACTGGCATCATAATGAACTTCCGCTTCATGCACATCCAAGGAGGAAGGTTATACATGCATAGAGTCATGGGCCAGGTGTTGTGATTGCTGCTCTGCTCCCCAAAAGGATTAATGCCATCCGCGCTTAAAGCAAACCATACATTCCTTGGGTCCTTTGCAAACTCATCCCAGTACTTTCTCTCGATTTTTCTCCACTGCGACCCGTCAGCGGGTGCTCTCAACTTCCCATCTTTCTTTCGGTTCTCACTGTGCCATCGCGTCAACTTGGCATGCTCTTCGTTTCTGAACAGACGTTTCAACCGTGGTATTATAGGAGCATACCACATCACCTTCGTAGGAACCCTCTTCCTGGGGGGCTCGCCGTCAACATCACCAGGGTCATCTTGTCTGATCCTATACTGCAATGCACCGCATACCGGGCATTCGTTCAGATCCTTGTATGCACCGCGGTAGAGGATGCAGTCATTAGGGCATGCATGTATCTTCTCCACCTCCAATCCTAGAGGGCATACGACCTTCTTTGTTGCGTATGTACTGTCGGGCAATTCGTTATCCTTTGGAAGCTTCTTCTTCAATATTTTCAGTAGCTTCTCAAATCCTTTGTCAGCCACAGCATTCTCTGCCTTCCACTGCAGCAATTCCAGTACGGTACCGAGCTTTGTGTTGCCATCTTCGCAATTGGGGTATAACCTTTTTTTGTGATCCTCTAACATGCGATCGAACTTCAGCTTCTCCTTTTGACTTTCGCATTGCGTCCTTGCATCGACAATGACCTGGCGAAGATCATCATCATCGGGCACAGCGTCTGGTTCCTCTTGATCATCAGCAGCTTCACCTGTTGCAGCATCATTGGGCACATCGTCTAGTTCCTCTTGATCTTCACCAGCTCCCCCCGTTGCAGCATCACCGTATTCAGGGGGCACATAGTTGTCATCGTACTCTTCTTCTTCGCCGTCTTCCATCATAACCCCTATTTCTCCGTGCCTCGTCCAAACATTATAGTGTGGCATGAAACCCTTGTAAAGCAAGTGGGAGTGAAGGATTTTCCGGTTAGAGTAAGACCTCGTATTCCCACATTCAGTGCACGTGCAACACATAAAACCATTCTGCTTGTTTGCCTCAGCCGCATCGAGAAACTCATGCATGCCCTTAATGTACTCGCAGGTGTGTCTGTCACCGTACATCCATTGCCGGTTCATCTGCGTGCATTATATATAATTAAGTGTCCAAATTAATAGAAGTTCATCATCACATTAAAACCAAAGTGCATACATAGTTCTCATCTAACAACATATAGCTCTCCAGAGCATCTAATTAATTAAACCATACATTGAAACTATGTAAAACATTTCAATGCGAAAACAAATGCGATCATAATCGCAACCAGGGTAATAATTGATCCAACGGCATAATGATACCAAGCCTCAGTATGAATGGCATATTTTCTAATCTTTATAATCTTCAAGTGCATTGAATCCATCTTGATCTTGTGATCATCGACGACATCCGCAACATGCAACTCCAATATCATCTTCTCCTCCTCAATTTTTTTAATTTTTTCCTTCAACAAATTGTTTTCTTCTTCAACTAAATTTAACCTCTCGACAATACGGGAGGTTGGCATTTCCGATTCACATACATCCTACATAAATAAAATCTATGTCATGTTGGTCGGCATAATTTTCATAAACAATAAATGAACCAATAGTTATAAAGATAATATATATACCACATCCGAATCATAGACAGGACGAGGGCCGACGGGGGCGGATACCAAAACCATCGCACTACATAAGATGCAATAATAATAGTAAGAAAATAATACAAGTATCTATGTAAACATACAAGTAAGAATATTTTTCCTTTCAGAAAGAAGATAAGAACAAGAGGCTCACCATGGTGGTGCCAGCGATGAGCTCGGCGCGAGTGATCGACGGCGGTGAAGACGGGGACGGGGTGTGACGGACCGCTAAACCTAGACAAATATTATGGAAAATGGAGCTTGGAGGTCGAGCTTGGAGAGGAGAAAGCTTAAGTAGTGTGGCTCGGGCATTCCATCGAACACCTTGTGTGCATAGGAGGTGAGCTAGAGCACCACCAAGCCCTCTCCCCTTCGGCCAGAGAAAAACAGAGCACTGGGGTGCTCTGCTCGCGAGCGAGGGGTATATATAGGCACCTCATTGGTCCCGGTTGGTGACATGAGCTGGGACTAAAGGGGAGCCTTTGGTCCCGGTTCAAGCCACGAACCGGGACCAATGGTGGTGGGCCAGGAGCGAGGCCCATTGGTCCCGGTTCAAGCCACGAACCGGGACCAATGGTGGTGGGCCAGGAGCGAGGCCCATTGGTCCCGGTTCATCCCACCAACCAAGACCAAAAGGTCCAGATGAACCGGGACCAATGGCCCACGTGGCCCGGCCGGCCCCCTGGGCTCATGAACCGGGAACCGGGACTAATGGGCTGACCCGGCCTGGACCAAAGCCCTGTTTTCTACTAGTGATATGACAAAGGACCCGGGCCGACATGGCTAGTCGTAAACCCAAAGCGGCACAGACCTATGGAGACAGGCATACATGAATCACAACGAGCATGTCGGTCATCAGCGAGTGAATCCGGGTTGTAGTACTGGGCTAACAAGACTGTGGGGAACCCGGGCTGTAGCAGGCTAGGCAGGACTCTGGAAGTCACCGCATGACATTTCCCCGAAGGGACAGACATAGGAACGAAGTGAAGCACATGCCGGCCAGTCAAGTGTCCTGAGCAGTAGTGCTGGGCTAGCAGGACTCCAGTGATCCGGGCTGTAGCGGACTACTATGGCTCAAGGAGCACTAGACTACATTTCCCCATAAGAGAGGCTGCCAAGGATAAACAACTAGATTGTCGGATCCCACACATACCAAGCATTTCAATCATACACACAATATGCTCGATATGTGTAAATACAACATGGCATCACAACAAAACTCTACAATTCAAGTACTTTATTTAAAGGCTCCAGAGAGCCATACATAACATGTTCATATAGGTAGGGGTCACATGACCCGACACTCAAGTCATACAAGCATACAAGAACATGCGAAAGCAAATAGTCTGAGTACAGACACTAGAAAGAAAGAAGGCTTCTCGAAGCCTGTCTATCTACATAGGGCGCTCCATGGCCAGGATCACCACCTGGGTGGCTAGTCACTCGTCGACATCAAGGTCTACGTAGAACCCGTTGGAAGGGGCGGTGTTGTCGTCTGAAAACAGTAATTAAACAAACATGAGTACAAAGGTACTCAGCAAGTCTTACATCAGAACCTACTATACATGCTCATTCTCAAGAAGGTGGTGGAGTTATTGCAGCAAGCCAGCTTTGACTCTTGGCTAAGCTATCCTACGAGACTCCACTAGTAAAATAGTTTTCGCACACGAGTCCACTAATCACCAACACAATAATCCACCGGGGATCCTCCCTCGTCATCCTACAAGAGGGCCATCCTCGGTACTCACACTTATCTTGAGTCTTTTAGTAGTATCCATTAACTTGTCTATGAACTGTATAGGCAACCAAGTAGTCCTTTACCGTGGACGCGGCTATTCGAATAGATGATGTTAACCCTGCAGGGGTGTACTTCTTCATACACGCTTTCACCACTTACCGCCGTTTACACGACATGTACTCGGCAACCTTCAAGCGGAGGCCCAACGAGGGTGTCGGCCACGGCCTACCTAAACACTCAAGTCTCTAGTCCAGGTTTATCGCCTATCCAGGTTCCATCCGCAGGGAGTCCGGCCGATGTTTCCACATACGGCCGCGAACAATATGAACAGGGTTCCCGAGACACCAAATGAGTGACTCGGTACACCATGCCACGGTGTATCTACCGCAACATAGCCCACCCCTAGGGTCAGCGCTACGCACGGCCGCCAACACATAACCTACAAACACCAGAAACTAGTTGCAACTCCTGGACAGAGTACTAGGGTGATTAAGAAGCCGAGAGGGTCCATTGGTTTCGGGCCCAATGTATGGTAGTAACTGAATCTTAAATCACAC
This sequence comes from Triticum dicoccoides, assembly GCF_002162155.2. Taxonomy (NCBI): domain Eukaryota; kingdom Viridiplantae; phylum Streptophyta; class Magnoliopsida; order Poales; family Poaceae; genus Triticum; species Triticum dicoccoides. The sequence goes on along the minus strand of NC_041392.1, from coordinate 92,651,336 downwards.
ATACAGATCTCAGTTCTTAGGGACGGCCTTAATGAAACAACCCACCATGTACTCCTACATGGCCTCTCATCGATACCTTTACCAAAACACGTTCAACACATCCCTCACATTACCGACATAGTCATTTCACTCTAGCCCATCACCCAGATGAACCAGACCTGACACAACTCTAAGCATAGCAGGCATAGCAAGGTAGGAAACACAAACATGGCTCAATCAACTCCTACGCATGCTAGTGGGTTTCATCTAGTTATTGTGGCAATGACAGGTCATGCAGAGCATAAGGGTTCAACTACCGTAGCACACAGCAGTTTGAAATGATGTTGCCTTAATGCAGTAAATGAGAGCAGAGGCGAGAACATGGGATTGTATTGATATGATCAATGGGGCTGCTTGCCTGATGGAGTGGTAGTAGGGAACTGCCCTTTAGTTGGATACTCAGAGATATCCTTGGAGGCAGAACCTACCACGAAGGACACACAAAACGTAATCAACACATGACAATATGCAAAAATATGATGCATGCTATGACATGGCAAAATGATGTGTCCTGCCTAATGCAATGCGAAACAAGTTGAAAAGGGTCCATTTGAACTAAGGATTCAAATGGAAGTTAAAGTTCTTATGCATAAAAACTGTATTAGCTTGTTTCACCTAAACAGCAAGGTTAAAGTGGTTTGTCATGCATGAAACCATTACAGATGGATATATTGAATTTTTTTGTTCATTTTTCATATATAATTTGTTTGATTTGGAGATATGGTTGATTTTCTATGATTTTTAGAAGTTTTGGCTATTTTCTGGAATTTCCTATATAAAAATAAATCCAGAAAATGAATAATTGCGTCAGCATTAGGTCACGTTGATGTCAGCAAGTCAACAGGCACCGTCCAGGTCAAACCTGACCTGGAGGACCCACTGGTCAGTGACTCAGTTGGTGAACTGGGTTAATAGAGTTAAACTAAATCTACTAAAAAAGTCAGCAGGGCTGGGCCCACATATCAATGGCTCAGGGTTAGTTTAGCGAGGGGATTAACACTAACAGTGGTGATTAGCACTAACTAACACCTAACTAATCCAGTTAGGGCTGGCCCCACATGTCAGGACTCTGGTGGGGCCCAGCCGGGGTCAAAGTGGGTCAAACCCACCGGCGTTAAGCCGTCGGCGAGGATAGACGCGGCGGAGGCGTCGGGATTCCTCCTCTGGTGACCAAATGGCCGGCGGAGGGCATCTACATGCTGCTGGTGAGCTCGCGCGCCGAGTGGAGCAAGCGGTGTGTGCGGGGGCGGCCGGAGATGACGCCGGTGTCGAGTCAGGCGGTGGCCGGAGTTCGCACGTGCACGGAAACGGCGTTAGGAGGCACGGCAGGAAGCGCAGAGGGGTGCTACGGCCTCCTGGGGGTGCAATGAGCACGGTGACACGCTCAGCTGCGGCTATAGGTGACGGTGGCCATGGCGGCGGCATGGCCGGCGAAGCCAAGCTCCCGGCCGTGATGGCCAACGGGGTTAGGGGCAGCTAGGGTGACGTGGCTAGGGGGAGAAGGAAGAGAAGCTCACAGGGAGTGCAGGAGTGGCCTCAGCATGCTCGGGGAAGCACCAGAGCAAGCGGAGCGGCGAGGGGGGTCTCCGGCGACCGAGGTTGAAGAAGATGGCGATAGCGGCGTTGCAGTGCGTCCGAGGCGTCATGGCTCGCCCGTGAGGAAGAGGAAGACGTCGGTGGTGCTCGGGGACACGTCGAAGAGACGAGAGGGGGTCGATGGCCGTGGTGAACGGCGACGGTGGTGACGAGCTCCTCTCGGAAGGGTATGGGGAGAGAGCCAGAGGAGGGAGAGGGGCACGGGAAGAGTGGGGAAAGTGAGAGGGGGACGAGGGAGAGTGCATGGCACTCGTAGACGACGTCCTGGGTGTCGGCAGAAGCAGGAGGTGGCCGGCGTGTGGCTGGGGGCGCCGGCCACGCGCCTCTCGTCCTCCTGGCGAGAGGAGGGGGATGACTTGCGGTAGCCGGTGGGCTGGGCCGAGCTGGGCCAGGCCAGGGCAACAGGTAAGTCCTCTGTTCCCTTGTTTTCTCTTTTTTTTTATTTGCTCTGCTCTGTGTATTTGAGAACTTTAAAATATTTATAGTATTTAAAATGCCCAAATTCAAATACTTATGGCTTGTTCAAAAATCCAGAATGGCTCCATAATTTGCAAGACCATTTTTGGCAGAGGTTTAAACCAGAACCAAAAACGGAGGGCTTTTGTGAAGGGCATTTTCGGTTCATTGAAAATCCAATTGTTGGAAATTAGCATTTTCAGGGTGGTGTTGGGGTTGATTAGCCCCCATTTCAAGTTTAAAATAAATTTAAACATGATGCACATATTCATCCAATCCTAATGCATGACTAAAAGCAGGGATGTGACACAGGCAGATTCATCAAGTATATATCATGATGTGTATTCATCATATAGCTGTTGAGTGCTCAATGCCAAAAATGTAATATAATGGTTATGGAAAAATAGTAAACTTGCAACCAGATTTAAAACAAACAGAACAGCAAGGTGATGACATGACCAAATGCTAACCAGAATGCTTTTAATAAAAATGGATTGCTTCTAGCTGTTGTAGTAACGACATGTAGGTTCCATCAGGATAACATACGCATGACAGTCGTGACTTGCAATAATTAAAAGTATTTTCTTCTACAACTACATGTAAAAACAGAGGATGATGTGTTGTAAAACAGTCCCTAATCACCATCTCCCGAACTACCCATGTCTTGAGCATTCAGTTGACCCTAGGCCAAGCTACAAAGGCAGATGTACTTCACATGCTATTCTGGAACAACTAAGAATACTTCACATGCTATTCTGGAACAACTAAGAATACTTCACATGCTATTCTGAAGCAACTAAGAACAGTTCACATGCTATTCTGATACAACTAATAACAATTCACATGTTATTCTGATACAACTAATAATATTTCACGTTTCCCTCTGTTCTTGAAGAAACAACCAATATGTTAGGAGTAAATTAATACAACTAAAGTAGGCTTGATTTCTCAAAGAACTCTGTTCTGGAGATACAGCACCTCCTTCTGATGGATCTCTTTTGCTTCCTAGATTCATGAACATAGATAATAATCAATCAATGTTGTTACTTTGTAGTATCATCAATCATTAAGAGTAAGTGCGATTGTGATTGGTAAAGAATAATAATTAAGAAGGATGGATACTGTCGTGCCTGCCAGTTAAGCGAGGTTGGATGTGTGCAGAAAGCAAAGCAGCATGCATGTGCAGCGAACGAGTAAAAGAAACTCGATCCGCATTTTTGACACAAACATCACGGTGCGGCAGAGGGAGTAAATAATACTAGCAAGTGCAGGAAGCAGAAGTACATGTTGCAGTTAATAAATTGATAAAGGGATGAGCAAAAAATTCATGATGCTCAGATCAGCCAGGACAATATGATTTGCAAGCAGTAGTAGGTTGAGGTCAGGATAAACAAGTATGAGGATCATAAGATAGTGATTTTGCTCTTATTTCTTCTACTAGTTAGTATAGTAGCTAATACAAGAAGATAGAGACACATGCATGCTGCTATTTTGATTGCACAGAATTCGATGATCGCTGGCTACAATCATGAGATGATTTGTGAAATGTCGTCCTGATTTTGGTTAAGATACCTCGGTGGAGAGGTGGCAGGAGCGCATGAGCCTGCTTGGCACGAGCCGGCATCGCTCCTCCACCTGCGCTCGCTGGAGCAGGGAGCCACTGAGCCTCCTCGTCGCGCATAGAACCACCGACATTGTCTCCGGCCTGCCAACAATTGCTTAGGGATTTGGAAGAAGAAAATGAAAAGGGGAGGGGATGATTGGGGGTCTGACCTTGATGGCATCAGGGTAGCAGTGAAGCTGCATCATTCATGCCTTTGGGACAGGGGAGGAGGAAGACGTCCCATCGATGGCGTCCCGGTGCTCAAGCAACAACGGCGTGTTGGATCTGCAAGGGAGACAAGATGAGGTGAGGAATAGAGGGAGGGATGTGACGAGGACAAATGGAGGTACTCACCTGAGTCGTCGGAGCAACGCCGGAGCCACGCCGGCGAGGTGCCAGAACACAAGAGGCAGATCTGGTCGGGGGAAAGGGAGCAACGGAGGAAGTGGAGCTCAGATCTGTCCTGCATGGAGGGAGGAAGAGAAGGGGTCGCCGATGGAGGAGGAGGCCGGGTTTGGGGGAGGTCTGCGGCGGCGGCGGCTTGGTTGGAGGGGATCGATCCAGAGAGGGGGAAGAGGTGGGTTGGAGGGGATCGATCCAGAGAGGAGGTGGAGGAGGAGTCGTGGGGATCCATGCCATGTCGTCGCCGCGCGCGCGCCGGATCTCGCCAGTCGTCGATTCCCGCCTGAGGTCACCGGAGGTGGCGGCAGCAAGGGAGTGGTGGAGTGCTAGGGTTCGGTTCGAGAGGGAGAGAGAGAGGAGGGCACGACGAGTTGGGTGGGGTTCGCGAGAGAAAGAGGGGGGTCGCTGCGGTTGGTTGGATGGACCGATGGACGGATGGATGATGTATGGATGGATAGATGTTTGCCATGTCATCAATCCATGCCATGACTGGTTGCACCAATCAGAATTAAGCTTATGTAGTATTGTTTTTTCCTTTTGTTTCTCTTAGTTTTTTAACCTCTTATTCCGGATAACATTCAACACTAAAAGAGGAGGTAGCCTGTGTTTCGGCCGCAGCAGAGAGGAGTTTTCATTTACTAAGGGAGTTTTCATTTACTTTGCAAGGAAAATTTTATTCCATTTTCCGAGTGTCCGAAATGAGTTTTTTTGTGAAGGACCTACCATATATTTTTTGCAAAATTGGACCAAATCAATTTTCTAAAATACTAGGCCATATTTAATACACAATTAAAAAATTGGTTGGGTCTCAAAAGCCTTGATCCACCTCTGGTGAAAAAGACAAATTCCCGCCGATTCAGCTCGAAATGGGTCAAATTTGAACTGCAGCTGCCTCATATTTTGCTCTATATTTTTGCCCGCCGTTTTGACCCCATTTTGAAACGAGCATAAAAAATTCAGAAAAAATAAAAAAACTGGAAAACCTTCGCACTGTGTCATTATATGTGACCAAGTTTCCAGGAAAAATAATAAACTTGTAATACGGCAATTATTTTTAAAAAGTGTTCTCAGAAGAGCTATCATGCGTGAAGATTCATGACTTTCAAGCCAAATGATCAATCTTATGGCCACATTCATGGCATAGTTTGTTCAAGTAATCTCATATTGTGCACAAGGGTGCATATTGGAATGGCAAACAATGTTGCCTCAGGAAGTTTTCATTTTCTTTGGACGAAAAAACCATTTTCCATTTTTTGAGTTCCCAAAAGGAGGTTTTTTTAAGGGCCTCCCAAATAATTGTTGCAAAATTGGACCAAATCATTTTTCTAAAATACTAGGCCATATTTAATGCACAATTAACCAAATGGTTGGGTGTAAAAAGTTTTGATCCACCTCACGTGAAAAAGACAAATTTCCACCGATTCAGCTAGAAGCGGGTCAAATTTGAACTGTAGCTGCCTTGTAGTTTGCTCTTTATTTTTTTCCAAAAATCATTACTAGGTACATAAGTATCTATTTAATCAGAGAAACACCAAAAAAAATCCAAGATTCAACCACTAGCTAGAAACGGTCATTCCCGCCGTTTTGACCGCATTGTGAAACGGGCATAAAAAATTCAAAAAAAATCAAATAATTGGGAAACCTTCGCATTGTGTCATTATATGTGGCCAAGTTACCAGGAAAAATAACAAACTTGTAATACGGCATTTATTTTCAAAAAATGTTCTCAGAAACGAGCTATCACGTGTAGGGATCAATGGCTTTAAGCCAAATGATCAATCTTATGGCCACATTCATGGCATAGTTTGTTCAAGTGATCTCATATTGTGCACAAGGGTGCATATTGGAATGGCAAACAATGTTGCCTAAGGAAGTTTTCATTTTCTTTGGATGAAAAAACCATTTTCCATTTTTCGAGTACCCAAAAGGAGGTTTTTTTGTGAAGGACCTCCCAAATAATTGTTGCAAAATTGGACAAAATCATTTTTTTGAAATACTAGGCCATATTTAATGCACAATTGACCAAATGGTTGGGTGTAAAAAGTTTTGATCCACTTCTCGTGAAAAAGACAAATTTCCACCGATTCAGCTGGAAGCGGGTCAAATTGGAACTGTAACTTCCTTGTAATTTGCTCTTTATTTTTTTCCAAAAATAATTTCTAGGTACATAAGTATCTATTTAATCAGAGAACCACCAAAAAATCCAAGGTTCAACCACTAGCTAGGAACAGTCATTCACGCTGTTTTGACCGCATTTTGAAACGAGCATAAAAAATTGAAAAAAAATCAAATAATTGGGAAACCTTCGCATTGTGTCATTATATGTGGCCAAGTTACCATGAAAAATAACAAATTTGTAATACGGTAATTATTTTTTAAAAATGTTCTCGAAAACGAACTATCACGTGTGGAGATCAATGGCTTTCAAGCCAAATGATCAATCTTATGGCCACATTCATGGCATAGTTTGTTCAAATGATCTCATATTGTGCACAAGGGTGCATATTGGAATGGCAAACAATGTTGCCTAAGGAAGTTTTGATTTTCTTTGGATGAAAAAACCATTTTCCATTTTTCGAGTGCCCAAAAGGAGGTTTTTTTGTGAAGGACCTCCCAAATAATTGTTGCAAAATTGGACCAAATGAATTTTCTAAAATACTAGGACATATTTAATGCAAAATTGACAAAATTGTTGGGTGTAAAAAGTTTTGATCCACCTCTCGTGAAAAAGACAAAGTTCCGCCGATTCGGCTAGAAGCGGGTCAAATTTGAACTACAACTGCCTCATAGTTTGCTATTTATTTTTTCCAAAATTCATTTCTAGTTACATAAGGACCTATTTAATCATAAATACATGGTTTGGTGGTGATACGTCGAGGTTTGGATGGTGGCCGAGGGCCCCAACTCTAGAGCGCGTAAACTCGCATGCCCGCCGCGTGGTCACCGCGTGACCGTGGCATTGCCATGTGTTCTGGGCGGCCTAGGCATGTCTAGTGGGCTGGGCACTCCCCGGGTAGGTGCTAGGAAGAAAATTAAAACATAAGATTCTCATGAGGAGACCGATCGATGCTCAAACATGAATTAGCAGCCAAGTGTTTGATTAACGGTACGAGAAATGTACATGGCTAATGGGCGTGAGTTTTGGCTGCGGATGATCAGTTACTAAGAAGACCATCTTCACAATTTTTCAGCTCAAAAGGAGGAGCCGAGGTGGTACTTGCTTTGCAAAGTACCACACTGGACATAAATACGAATGTTGAAGCTGGGCTCAAATTAATGAATGGATTGAGATGACATTTGGTGGAGGATGGTTATTTGGGCATAGGAAAGCACCGTAGAAAATGGATACTATTTGGACATGCCAAAGTGGTACTTCCTTCATAAAGTGTTGTTCTGAACATAATAGGAAAATGAATATTGTTGAATTATTTTTGAAAGAAGTTTTTTACATATTTGACGAAGATATGACACAAAGGATTTATGAGATTTTTTTGGGAATTTTGGGAATGACAGAAATATAGGTTGCTTCACAACCTGGGGCAAAAATTGCCACATGGACATGACACATAGGGAAAACTAATGAGGTGGCACCTAGTCATAGCAACCCACCACAATTTATAAGGTTATGACCATCTATATTGGTCGTGATCAGCTAGAAATAAGGCAGCGTACCAGTGCTATCTTCTTTATGACCATTTCGTGTAAGGAAATTACGACCTTTCTGACCAAAATGGTCGTTATAGTTTAGGGTTTGGAGCCCCCCAAACAACTTTTGACCAATTGGTCTGAAATGGTCATAGATCTATGACCAATTCTTCTAGGGTCACTAACAGAAGGTCACTAGTTGACATATTTCTTGTAGTGAAGTTTCTCTCCGGTAAACGGGAGTTGCATAATCTCATAGTCACAGGAACATGTATAAGTTATGAAGAAAGCAATATCAACAAACTAAACGATCAAGTGCTAAGCTAACGGAATGGGTCAAGTCAATCACATCATTCTCCTAATGATGTGATCCCGTTAATCAAATGACAACTCTTTGTCTATGGCTAGGAAACATAACCATCTTTGATCAACGAGCTAGTCAAGTACAGGCATACTAGTGACACTCTGTTTATGTATGTATTCACACATGTATCATGTTTCTGGTTAATACAATTCTAGCATGAATAATAAACATTTATCATGAAATAAGGAAATAAATAATAACTTTATTATTGCCTCTAGGGCATATTTCCTTCATATGTAGATGATCATACCTACATATTCTCATAACTATGCTCAATTCTATCAATTGCTCGACGGTAATTTGTTGACCCACCGTAATACTTATGCTATCTTGAGAGAAGGCACTAGTGAAACCTATGGCCCCGGGTCTATTTTCCATCATACAAGTTTCAAATCTATTTTATTTTGTAATCTTTACTTTCAATTTATATCATAAAAATACCAAAAATATTTATCTTATTATTATTATCTCTATCAGATCTCACTCTTGCAAGTGGCTGTGAAGGGATTGACAACCCCTTTACGGTGTTGGTTGCAAGATTCTTAATTGTTTATGTAGGTACAAGGTGACTCGCGCGTGGTCTCCTACTGGATTGATACCTTGGTTCTCAAAAACTGAGGGAAATACTTACGCTGCTTTGCTGCATCACCCTTTCCTCTCTAAGGGAAAACCAAGGCATGCTCAAGAGGTAGCATTGATTCATCCTCATCCTCTGAATCAACATTAATGCAATCTTCCTCCCCGGGCAGCTTCCTTCCTTCTTCCATCCGGGCACATTTATCCACTAGTGTATATAGTTCTTTTATAGTCTTGGGCAACCGCACGTTCATTTTGGAACGAATGCGGCGATTGCGCACATTAGACTGGAAAGCTGCTATAACAGTTGTCGGATGGATATTTGGAATATTTCTATGAACTCTACTGAATCTCTGTAAATACTTATGGAGGATTACTCCTTCCTTCTGCTGGAGAAGCTGCAGGTCGCTGGGTCTGCTGGGCTCTTGGTGGCCACCGGTGAAGGCACCGATGAACTAGTGGCACAGGTCTGCCCATGATGAAATGGATTTCTCCGGTAGGTGCATCAGCCAAGATCTCACATTGGACTTGAGGGCCAAAGGGAAGTAGTTGGCGAACACCTTCTCATCTCTTCCCCCGGCAGCCTGAACATCGATGGTGTAGATGCTCAGGAACTCTGACGGGTTCAGCCTCCCGTCGTATTTCTCAGGTATCTCTGGCTTGAACGTGTGAACGGACGGCCAATGGACTTGCTGCAGCTCTCGTGTAAAGGCAGGGCAGCCAACCTCGAAGGGTAGGCACCCGCCAACATCGAGTGCAGGCTCGTCGACATTGAGACCATTGCACCTATCGGCCTGGCCAGGATCGTTGCGGTGCCGCTCGACGACGGTGCGCACGTCCTCCCGTTGCCTGTCTTCCGGGGTTCGACGTTGGCCTGGACGTGCTCGAGGGTTAGAAGAGCCCATAGAGACGTCGTCAGTGTATTGATTCTGCCGCGTCCTCGCCGACTGCTGTGACAGGGACTGAACCGTAGGGATGGCCCCCTTCGTACGGCTACCGGCGTGGGCGATGGCTGTTGCTTGGGGAGGTTGCAGTGGGCTAGCTCATCTTGAGGCCCCAGCTTCAGCAAAACCGATCAGGCTTTCAATGGTGGCGCGCCACTCATCCATCTGCTCGGCTGCTGGTGGGAACCTTAGTAATAACTGCGCTCGTGCCATGGCCTTCATGGCCGTGCTTGGCATGGATATCGATGACGTCGACCGCACCGTCGCCTGGCTCCGGGTGGTGCCAGCGGTGACGGCGTCGGCGTCGCACCCACGCTGCAGTGGGGGACCACCAGGGCAGCAGCGGTGGTGCTTGAAGATCAGCAGCTCTATTGAGCGCAGTAGCCTGGTTGTCTCGTCTGGGAGGAGGCGTGTGTGTCGTGGCCGCTCCCGTGATGGGGGCGACCGGAGGGCGATGGTTCGCTCCGGACCGAGCACCATTGCCGTTGTTGTGCTGGCCGACGAGAGGAGGGGGCACGGATGGAGTGAACCCGTCGCCCGTACCACGCGGAGCTTGACCGCCAAGACGCTGCTGATGTTGTTCTCCTCCGATAGCTATGGCTCCCGTTCAGCCACGGGGGCGGCGGTAACGGTGCCACCCGCTCCAACCGCGCCCCCAGCGGCATCCATGTTGTCGCGAGAAGCCGTGTTCCCCGCAGCGTTGGAGGCCGCGGGTGGGGAAGCCATTGAGGTGGAAGGATGGGCTGAAGTGCTAGATTTCTTCTTGGGCGCCATGGTCGATGGCGTTATCGAAGATGAAGATGGCGATGAAGATCACGCGCAACATGCACTTTCAGGTTCACGCAAGCGCTCCCCCTACCTGGTGCGCCAAAGATGTCACGGGATTTCCGTGGCGACCTATGGGACCGGGTGGCCCCTTGCTGGTATGGCAGGGGGACGACGCATTGCACAAATAGCAGACCAGCGTACAACCGCGCGACAGAGAGCAAACAATCGATTTACCCAGGTTCGGGTCGCCGCGAGGCGTAAGACCCTACTCCTGCTTTAGTGGATTGATGGAAGAATGGATGTGGTGGTGCGTAGTACACTTTCCCGGCAAGGTTTGCCTACGGCTACTACGTGTATGTGGTGGCTTGGGGTTGTTAATTTTCCAACCTTCTAACCCCCCCTACGAGTGTCATGGGCCTCCTTTTATAGACTAAGGGGTCACCACAATGGCAAACTGGTCATTATCCACTGATATGATAACAAACAGTGCTATCACAGTTAACTCTGTGGGATGACAGGGTGCATTAAAGCACCGCTTAGTGTCACATCACTGGGCGCCCGGCAAGTCCTGCCGGGCTATCTTGCCAGCTTCGCTCCTTCTCTCTTGACACGTCGCAGGACGGATGTCGTCTATAGGCTTCTCTGTAGGAAATGGCTGCCATGTGGCGAATGGCTACCACTTAATCATCTTGCGGCTTGACACCGCACTGGTTGATGATGTGGGTCATGCTTGAGTGGTTGGTGGGGCGGTTCTACCCCCGCGAGCCCTGGCAGGCTCTGCTGGGGAGCCTTGGTTGCTTTGCTTCGGGTGGTGGCCTAGCCCGTTGCCGAGCTCGCCTGCCCAGCAAGGGAGGCCCTTCTCTTGTCGATATCCTGCTTCCTAGGCTCAGTCTTGGTTCTCCTGAGTTGCATGTTGGTTCTTCAATTCTCTTGGTCTTCCAATATCTGTTTTAAGTTGGTGCTTCAGTCTTGATCTTTTTCATGTGCACGGTTGGTCAACAAACTCAGGGTTTATTGCACCGACAACCACCCTGTGGCTGCCGCCAGGAACGAAATGGGAGACCCATGGGGACGGCATGTTGCCAGAGAAAGGAAGTTACGGGTCAATGTTCAATGGTAGTTCTGTGAATGACTCCACCCAAAATTTGTCCTGAACATGGCCTCAATTTAGCAAGCGAATTTCTAGCAACACTTTTGAATCAATGAAATATCTAGTTATCTAAGTGTGTTTCAAAGTGAAATGGCACAGTTGTCCTAGAACAAAAAAACGGCTCCAAACTGTTCAAACTAGGTTTGTTCTCCGAGTATGAATAACCCCATGTGGCTCATTAGTACCAGAGGATAATCTTTGGAAGTATCGACTTAGAGAAACACATACAAAGGAATGGATTTTTTCTTGAAACACCACTAGTGCAGAACCGGGAAATAGCATCGGTTCGTAAGGCCCTTTACGTAACGGACGCTAAAGTGTGGGCACTAAAGCCCCCCCCCCTTTAGTACCGGTTCAGCACGAACCGGTGCTAAAGGGCAACCACGTGGCACGAGCCAGCTTCGGGGGCAGGGAGACCTTTAGTACCAGTTGGTGTCACCAACCGGCATTAAAATGTTGGGGGGGTTTTGGGTTTATGATTTCTTTTTCATTTAATTTTGTGTTTTCCATTTAATTATTTTTCGTTTGCTGGTATTTTACGATACTACATATTGTACACGTTATGCATATATATAAATAGAATTTCTAGTAGAACCGATCATAATATATATATATATATCATCGAACGTCTCACAACCTCCATTAATTAATTCACACATATATACACACATGTATATATATATACAATTTCTCCTAATTGGTGCCTTCGGAGCCAGTGGCATTAGCCTAGCTAATTGGTGCCTTCGGAGCACGATAACAATTGGAAGTGGTTCATGGGGGCGGTAGCGGGTAATAGTATTCTCCTTTGGGATCTATGACCTGGTCGAGCAAAAATCCCGCTATTTCCTCTTGAATTGCTTCTATGTGGTCCTGTGCTAGGAGCTTGTCCCGCACCTCTTTGAACTATTAAGAAGGAGATCAATATGCATGTGTATTAGTTGTGTGACTAGATATCGATAATGGTGTAAAAATTGTGAATAGTGTTCTGACAATTGATATCGTACCCACTCCTGTCTTTGAGATTTGCTCCTTTCGAATGCCATCATGCGAATGTTCTCGCAAACGTAGTATGCACATAGATCATTCCCCGGTGCCTGCTTCAGGGCCTTTACGAGAATGGAATTTGATCAGATAATAATTAATCAAGCATGATAATTAAAGAGATGGCAGCTAGCTAGTGCTACTTAATTACTTACCTTGGGTCGATACCATTTCAGATTTTGTTTCCATGGGCCTGGAGTGGCCCTGATGAACTTTGCCCAAGCCCTGCCCGCTGACAAAGAAAATGAATAAATGGGTTATTAAATAGTTGTTATCAGGAAATGACAAACTAATTAAATAGGCCGAGATATAGTTAATAATGATTGAAATTACCTATTGACTATCCCCTTCGCGATGGTGTAGTCACTTGCTTTCTTAAGTAGTGAGTCTAGTACTTCAACTGTTCCTTCATCAACTTTAATGACTAAAAAGATCCAGTGAAATCTGCATGCACACACGTTTGCATGTCTTAATTAAGCGGGCATATGTAAGCAAAAACATGTAGCTATAGCTAGTAGGGAAAAACAGAATTTGTAGTACAAGACAGTGTGACTCACTGGAAGTTGTAAGGAAGTAGTATATCTTCATTGTATTTGAGTTCCTTGAAGAACTGTAGCATGCTTTCCTCTACACTTTTTTCGTGATATGGATCTATTTTCCATGTGTATTCATTAATGGTATTTGGGTCAACGAACCCAATGCCATAGCGTCCACCTTTTTTCATTTCATAAATCTTCATCCTGCATAATACCACAAAAAAGAATATAGTGAGGATAATTACAGGTAATGATTGATCAAAATGATCACTACAGCTAGCTTGAGACTTAAATTATAGAAAGAAATCACTTACAGACAATAGCAACTGACGATAGATTTGTCGAGTGCGTCTTTATTGTATAGCTGAAATAGTTCTGAATACTCAATGGTCACAACTTTCTCATGGTAGTAATGCTCCTTGTTGACATTCACCATGAGGGACTCTCGATTGGAAATCTTGGTAATGTCCATGTACCATTGATGCAATTCATACATTCTCGTTGGGAGCTTATTGACCTCCTCTGGCTTTACCAAAGGTTGGCCCCGGGCATATTTCCATTTTATTTCCTTCTCTCTAGTCGGAGACATGGGCTCGATATCGAGGAGTTGTCCAACAGTGATCCCGATCGATTCAGCCTGCGCAATATGCTCCTCGTTTATTACCACATCGCCCACCCCGGGAACGTTAACGGTTTGCCCACAATAATATTGGGCGCGCCTACTCTCATGTGTTGTTGGCACAACAAGCGGGGGGATTGATTGTGCCGCCTGTTCTCCCAGCTGGGGAACGGTTTTACCGCTCCTTTTGCCAGCTGATTTGCTCAAGCTCGAGCTCGCCTCTTTCTGTAGACGTGCTCGATTTAACTTCTTGATGTGGCGCTCATAGTCCGTGTCAATAGGCTTGGGAGCTGGTGGTCTAGCCATACGAATGAAGTGGTCAATATTTTCCAGAGGCACTTTCTCCCTTGGCGACGGTGGCGGTTTTGGTGCAAAATGGGCTTCCACCTCGGCCTTTGATATGGCTATATTTTCCTCCTCGGACTTGTCGTAAGGCCTCTGTGGAAGAGGCGCGAGGCTTGGACCATATTGAAATCGCTTGCCTCCTCCTATACCTATAGTACTACCTCGACTTGTACCGCTACGCACCATAGCTGAGGCGGCTCTCTTCTGTGATTGTTGAGGCAGCGAAGACGGCTGACGTGGCTGAGTTGGGGGAGGAGGAGTGGCCTGAAGCTCTGCCGGACTTGGAGGAGGAGTGGCCTGAAGCTGTGCCGGACTTGGAGGAGTGGCTTAACGCTTTGCCGGACTTGGAGGAGGAGGAGTGGCCTGAAGCTGTGCCGAACTTGGAGGAGGAGTGGCCTGGCGCGTTGGTGGACTTGAAGGAGCGGGAGTCTGCTGACTCGGTGGCGGACTGCGACGGTTGGATGACACGGTGTCGGTGGCCTTCAGAAGATGATGCAATCCTTTCTCCATAGGATGATACGATGGTGGGCCTCTCCTAGTGTGTGCTCATCGTCACCTCCAGGAATGTCAAGCTCTAGCCCCGAATATTGGTCCACCACCTCATCAACCAAGACACGAGCATAACCCGTTGGAATTGGGTTGCAATGGAAGGTTGTCTCGGGGGGATTTGTAAAAGCAAGGCCGCCCGCCACCTTCATGGATATGTTCTTCATTTTGAAGTGTAGCTCGCAGTTAGTGTTCTCCATGATGTCGTCCACTGGGTAGCTATCCAGCAATGCGTCGCCCGGGGCGGAACCCTCGCTGCCTCTCGGCATGGATGGGACGGTACTATCCATTGGTGGATCATCCGCTAACTGCTGAGACCCCCTTTGTTGGCTAAGTGAGTCGATCTGCTCCTGCTGCCACTGGAATTTGATTGCCAAGTCCGCGTGCGCTGATTCTAGGCCTTGAAGGCGTTCATAGTCTAGCTTCCTCTGCTCCTCCTCCATCTTCCTCTTCTTCTCCTCCGCAATCTTCTTTCTCGCACAGGTTCTGTAGTCGGTGTTCCAGTCCAAAAACCCCTCACACCATGGAATAGCGCCCATGCCTCGTGTTCTTCCCGTGTGTTCAGGATTTCCCAGGGCACGCGTAAGCTCGTCGTTCTCTCTGTTGGGCTTGAACAACCCCGATCGAGCCTCTTCTATTGCAACAAGTAGCTTATCTTCGGCTCCGTCCAGACATGCCTTCTTCGAAACTTTGCCTCTCTTCGGGTCCAACTCCCCTCCATGCGCATAGAACCAAGTCCTGCACCTGGGGGGCCAACTCAATGTTTCTAGAGTGACACATGCATCCAGCATCTCTTTCTCAGACTTATCCCACATAGGCCTTCCCACCGCATAGCCACCTAGCCCCAGCTTATGGAACTTATCCTTTTTTGCGGCATTGGCCTTTTTATTCTGGACCGTTCCATAGATAATTCCGAATCCTTGAATTTCACGAAATCGTCCCAATGAGCACGTTGCTTCTCTAGTGTTCCCTCGAATACTGGAGTCTTCCTTCCTCCCTTGACGTACTTGGCCCATTCACTCATCTTGTGGTTCTTGAATGCAACTGCCATCTTCCTAAGAGCAGCGTCCTTGACTTTCTCCACATCTGCATCTGTGAAATGATCTGGTAGGGTGAAATGTGACATGAGCGTTTCCCAAAGCAAATGTTTTTGTCTGTCATCGACAAAAGTAACTCCTGGACGTGGCTTTGCTGGCTCTCTCCATTCTTGAAGGGAGATCGGGAGTTGGTCCTTCACAAGAACTCCGCATTGACGGATGAACTTGTTCGCAATCTTCTTAGGCGCTAATGGTTCGCCATTAGGTCTGATTGCCTCGATATTGTACTTTACGCCCTCCTTCAACTTTTTGTTCGGGCCTCATTTCGTCCTGTTGCCTAAAGATTTGCTCAATCCGGATGGCTAAAAGAAGAAAGATCGATTCGTTAATATATCTTCAAGTCATTTAAAACATGTGATAATCACCAGATGCCTGCTTATATAAATATATATACCTCGCCGGTCTTTGTTGTTTCAAGATCAACATTTTCTTCGTCATGTTCATAGTTCATGACTTCATCAATTCGGTCGTCGCGATCGAATATCATATCACCCTCCCCGTTGTTATTTAGATATTCGGAGCCGTCATAATCTTCTTCATTCTGATCATCATCTGGCCCACGAGGATTGTGTATGATATTGAACAGGGCCTCTTCTCCCTCTCTGCCGGTATTGTCCGTCATAGGTTTTGTTTAACTAATCCAAAAGAAATATATTCAAATTACAATGCATGGATGCAATCAATTAATAAGGAAAAACTGAATCAATCATAGTACATAAAAAGCATCATCGAATATAATCTCAAATACGTCGTCTCGAATAATAGATATAATCTCGAATACATCGTCTCGAATAATATATAATCCCGAATAATATATAATCTTGAATACATCGTCGGATCATGCGGCGCGGGCGGTGGACACCCAAAGAGAAGGAACCCTCACAGGATCATAGCTGAAGTGAGATCCCTCAAGAAACTGCCAGGTATTGGAGAATCTGTCATCCTCTAACGCAACCATGCAGCGATGGACGTGCTCGTCCTCCTCCCTGACACGGCGACGTACCACCTCCGGCGGGGCCGGCTCCCTCCGCACCAAAACTGGCCCACGGGAACGCCACCAAACGAGATCAGGGTCGACGACCGGGGCCGGGTTCCTCATCAAGCGGCGCGCCCCTCCAGGCAGCACCTCCCAGTGCTAGCCCGGCGGAGCCCAGTCCCGGACATGGGTCAGCCGAACATCATCGCGGACGGGTCGACGGCGAGGATGCGGGCCGGGCATCGTCGAGAACAAATACTAGCTATATGCCCGCAAAAAGTAACATTTTTTTAATGATTGGATTTTGATAACTAAAATTTCTAACATTTCTATATAACTGACATTCCTATAATATTTCTAACAATGCTATATAACTAACATTTCTATAACATTTCTAATATTTCTATAACTAAAAAACAGAAGAAGAAAATTATAACATTTCTATATATATAACTAACATTTGTATAACATTTCTAATATTTCTATAACTAAAAAAAAACAAAAATTTCTAACTTTTTTATAACTATTTCTATAACTAAAAAACAGAAAAATTTCTAACAATTCTAACTTTTTATAACTATTTCTATAACCAAAAAAACAGAAAAATTTCTAACAATTCTAACATTTCTAACAATGCTATATAACTAATTATTTCTATAACTAAAAAAAGAAAAATTTCTAACATTTTTATAACTATATCTATAACTAAAAAACTAAAAAAATGTGAGTGTGTGTGTGTGTGTGTGTGCTCACCGGCGAGGCGAGAGGCGACAGGGACGACAACGACGGGGATGGCGACGACGGGGACAGGGACAGGGCGGCGACGACGGGGACGGGCCGGGGCGGCGACGACGGGGACGAGGCGGCGATGACGGGGACAGGGACGACGCGGGACGGGCCGGGACGGCG
>NC_041392.1:92626617-92633050 GCF_002162155.2 Triticum dicoccoides | reverse complement strand
CGACGGGGACGACAGGGACAGGGACGACGGGCGGCAACGACGGGGACGGGGCGGCGACGGGGGCGGCGACGAGGGATATGGAGACAGGGGCGGCGGGCGATGGGGCAGAGGAGAAGAAGCAGATGAGAAACTGAAATTTTTGAAGTGTTTAGTTATATAGGATGGACCTTTAGTACTGGTTGGAGCCACCAACCGGTACTAAAGGCCTGTTTTGGCCAGGCCAAGCGGCGGGAACCGCACCCCCTTTAGTACCGGGTGGTGGCTCCAACCAGTAGTAAAGCCCCCCCCCCCTTTAGTACCGGTTGGTGCCACCACCCGGTACTAAAGGGGGTGCGCTGGCAAGGTGCGGTGCGGCAAGTTTAGTCCCACCTCGCTAGCCGAGGGGCGTCCGCACTGGTTTATAACCCCCCCGTGCGGTAGCTCTCTCGAGCTCCTCTCCAAAGCAGGCCTGCTGGGCCTACATGTTCTGTGCTGCCCTGTGGGCCTACTGGGCCTTTGCGGACCTGCATCCTGGCCCGACAACATGTTGGGTTTCTAGTCGTATGCAGGCCGCTCTGGCCCAGTAGGCGGGCTTTTATATTTATTTTTTGCTTTATTTATTTTTGAGTTGTTTTTTGTGTATTTAGAGTTTCTTTGTGAATATTTTTGCTTTAGGTACAAAAAATTACAAACTTTCTTTTAGTGCCCGTAGTTTTCAAATTTGAATAGTTTAAATTTTGAATTATTTGAAATTAGTGTGAATCACTAGTTTCTGAATAACTTAACTTTAAAAATCAGTAAAGGCATGATAGAATTTGTTTGCACATAAAATTTCTTCGCATTTCAAATTCCAAAACACATAACTACCCTAACTATTACAGAGATTCCCTCCTGGGTGTGAAACACAGAAGAAAGTGATGATAGTGAAGCCGATCACATCCCAGATCTTTGGGTGTGAAACTTTTTCTTCACGTGTGTCCCTTTGCGCCGTAACCATGGAAAATCTTCATCATTTAACGAGATGCTCGGGTCAATATTCACTATGAATGGAGCAATTTCATCAAACTTTTCATAATCTTCTGACATGTCTATCTTGTCATCCACTCCCACGATGTTTCTCTTCCCAGAAAGAACTATGTGCCGCTTTGGATCATCGTACGATGCATTCGCTTCCTTATATTTTCTTTTTCTTGGCTTGGTAGACATGTCCTTCACATAGAAAACATGTGCCACATCATTGGCTAGGATGAATGGTTCGTCTATATACGCAAGATTGTTGAGATCCATTGTTGTCATTCCGTAGTGCGGGTCTTCCATTACCCCGCCTCATGTCATATTGACCCATTTGCACCAAAACAAAGGGACCTTCAAACCACGTCGATAGTCAAGTTCCCATATGTCATGTATATAACCATAATATGTTTCCTTTCCCGTCTTGGTTTCTGCATCAAAGCGGAAACCACTGTTTTGGTTGGTGCTCTTCTTATCTTGGGCGATCGTGTAAAATGTATTACCATTTATCTCGTACCCTTTGAAAGTCATTATATTCGAAGATGGTAACTGGGACAACAAGTACAGGTCATCTTCAATAGAGGTGTCATGCATGGTACGTGTCTGCAACCAGCTGGCGAAACTCCTGGTTTGTTCACGTGTAATCCAGTCATCAGACCGCTCCGGGTGTTTGGAGCGTAGCAAATTCTTGTGTTCATCCATATACGGAGCCACCAAGGCGGAATTCTGTAGAACTGTGTAGTGTGCTTCAGTGAGAGAATGTCCGTCCATACATATTATTTGTTCCCCTCCTAGTGTGCCTTTTCCATCCAGTCTACCCTTATGCCGCGATTCAGGAACACCAATCGGCTTAAGGTCAGGAATAAAGTCAATACAAAACTCAATGACCTCCTCATTTTCATGGACCTTGGAGATGCTTCCTTCTGGCCTAGCACGGTTATGAACATATTTCTTTAAGACTCCCATGAACCTCTCAAAGGGGAACATATTGTGTAGAAATACAGGACCCAAAATGTCAATCTCATCGCATAGGTGACTAGGACGTGCGTCATGATGTTGAAGAAGGATGGTGGGAACACCAACCCGAAACTGACAAGACATTGCACCAAATCATTCTCTAACCTTGGTACGATTTCTGGATCGATTACCTTCTGAGAGATTGCATTGAGAAATGCACATAGCTTCACAATGGCTAATCGAACGTTTTCCGGTAGAAGCCCCCTCAATGCAACCGAAAGCAGTTGCGTCATAATCACGTGGCAGTCATGAGACTTTAAGTTCTGGAACTTTTTCTCTGCCATGTTTATTATTCCCTTTATATTCGACGAGAAGCCAGACGGTACCTTAATACTAAGCAGGTATTCAAAAAAGATTTCCTTCTCTTCATTGGTAAGAGCGTAGCTTGCATGACCCTGATGTATGCCGTCTTTTCCGTGCATACGTTGCTGGTCCTCCCGTGCCTCAGGTGTATCTTTTGTCTTCCCATACACGCCCAAGAAGCCAAGCAGGGTCACACAAAGATTGCGGAGCATCACGTCGATTGCGGAGCGGACCTCTAGGTCTTTCCAATAGGGCAGGTCCCAAAATATAGATTTCTTCTTCCACATGGGTGCGCGTCTGTCAGCGTCATTCGGAACAGGTTGTCCACCAGGACCCTTTCCAAAGACCACCTTCAAATCCTTGACCATATCATGTACATCAGCACCAGTACGGTGGAGAGGCTTCGTCTGGTGATCCGCCTCACCTTTGAAATGCTTTCCTTTCTTTCTTACGGGATGCCTGCTCGGAAGAAGTCGACGATGTCCCAGGTACACATTCTTCTTACAATTAGCCAAATATATACTGTCGGTATCGTCCAAACAGTGCGTGCATGTGCGGTATCCCTTGTTTGTCTATCCTGAAAGGTTAGTGAGAGCAGGCCAATCATTGATGGTTACGAACAACAACGCCTTTAGGTCAAATTCTTCCCCCATGTGCTCATCCCACGCACGTACACCTGTTCCATTCCACAGTTATAAGAGTTCTTCAACTAATGGCCTTAGGTACACATCAATGTCATTGCCGGGTTGCTTAGGGCCTTGGATGAGCACTGACATCATAATGAACTTCCGCTTCATGCAGAACCAAGGAGGAAGGTTATACAAACATAGAGTCACAGGCCAGGTGCTATGGTTACTGCTCTGCTCCCCAAAAGGATTAATGCCATCTGCGCTTAGACCAAACCATACGTTCCCTGCGTCATCTGCAAACTCCTTCCCGTACTTTCTTTCGATTTTTCTCCACTTCGACCCGTCATCGGGTACTCTCAACTTTCCGTCTTTCTTACGGTCTTCTCTGTGCCATCGCATCGCCTTGGCATGCTCTTTGTTTTGGAACAAATGTTTCAACCGTGGTATTATAGGAGCATACCACATCACCTTGGCAGGAATCTTCTTCCTAGGGCGCTTGCCCTCGACATCACCAGGGTCATCGCGGCTGATCTTATAGCGCAATGCACCGCATATACCGGGCAAGCGTTCAAATCCTCATACTCACCACGGTACAGGATGCAATCATTAGGGCATGCATGTATCTTCTGCACCTCTAACCCTAGAGGGCAGACAGCCTTCTTTGCTTCGTACGTACTCTCGGGCAATTCGTTGTCCTTTGGAAGCATATCCTTTATCATTACCAGCAACTTCCCGAATCCCTTGTCAGATACACCATTCACTACCTTCCATTGTAGCAATTCCAGTGTGGTGCCCAGCTTTTTCTTGTCACCTACACAATTCGGGTACAACAATTTTTTGTGATCCTCTAACATGTGCTGCAACTTCTTCTTCTCCAAATCACTTGCGCAGTTTCTCTTTGCATCGGCAATGGCCCGACCTAGATCATCAACGGGCTCATCCGATGCCTCTTCTTCAGCTTCTTCCCGCATTGCCGGCTCAGCTTCTTCCCGCATTACCGGCTCAGCTTCTTCCCTCATTGTTGTATCTCGTATTCAGGGAACCCATGGCCAGGATAGCTGTCGCCGTCCTCTTCTTCTTCATTGTCTTCCAGCATAACCCCTCTTTCTCCATGCTTGGTCCAAACATTATAGTGGGGCATGAAACCGGACTCAAATAGGTGGACGTGAATGGTTCTTGACGTAGAGTAATTGCGACCATTCTTACAGCCAGCACATGGACAATGCATTAAACCATCCACTCGCTTGTTTGCCTCAGCCGCAAGCAGAAAAGTACGCACGCCATTAATGAACTCGGGAGAGCATCGGTCATCGTACATCCATTGCCAACTCATCTTCAATACACAGCACCGAAAACATCAAATTAATACAATACATAAAGTTCATACATAAAGATCATACAACACTTAAATGCAACAAACAAATAACTCTCTAGATAAAGAATTTAAATGCAACAACAAATGCGATCAAGATTGCAACTAAGGTAACAATTGATCCAACAACATAATGATACCAAGCCTCACTATGAATGGCATATTTTCTAATCTTTCTAATCTTCAAGCGCATTTTCTCCATCTTAATCTTGTGATCATCGACGACATCGGCAACATGCAACTCCAATTCCATCTTCTCCCCCTCAATTCTTTTCAATTTTTCCTTCAAATCCTCGTTTTCTCTTTCAACTAAATTTAACCTCTCGACAATAGGGTCGGTTGGAATTTCCTGTTCAACTACCTCCTACATACAAATAACTATGTCAACTTGATGAGCATAATTTGTCATAAACACGAAATGCAATGAATAGTTTTAAAAGAGAATATACCACATCCGAATCATAACCCGGACGAGGGCCGACGGGGACGGATATCAAAACCATGGCACTATGTATAACAAACATCGTATGGGTAAGATAATTAGACGAGTAACTATATATCCAAATCACACAAACATCAATTTTTTATATAAAATTTCATGAACAAGAGGCTCACCACAAGGTGGTGCCGGCGACGGGACGTTGCGAGCGATCGACGGTGGTTACGACGGAGATTTGGAAGGTACTAAGTAAACCACACCTACATATGCAAAACTAAGTGTTATTTTTGACCTCAAATTGCATATAAATCAAATACTAGCACATATATATAATTCCTCCCAAATTACTAAAATCAAAAATCAATCACTATATAAAGCATTCCACGAGCTAATCTAGCAATGAGAGATGAAAGGAAAAAGTTGCTAACCTTTGTGATCATTTGAATGGATGGGGGCCTTCAAATCTTGGGCAAAATGTGTGATGAGCTTGAGAGGAAGAGGGAAAAGAACAGAGAGGAGAGGGGAAAGAGGAAGAACAGAGCGAGCTCGGGTGGACGAAGGGTCTATGTAGGACGACCTTTAGTACCGGTTCGTGATACGACCTGGTAGTAAAGGGGCTGGAGGGGCCCTGGACTGACAACATCCTGCCACCACTCACTTTAGTACCGGTTCGTGGCACGAACCGGTGCTAAAGGTTCACCACAAACCGGTACTAATGAGAGCGGCCCGGCTAGCCGTTGGAACCGGCACTAATGATACGACCTGGTAGTAAAGGGGCTGGAGGGGCCCTGGACTGACAACATCCTGCCACCACTCACTTTAGTACCGGTTCGTGGCACGAACCGGTGCTAAAGGTTCACCACAAACCGGTACTAATGAGAGCGGCCCGGCTAGCCGTTGGAACCGGCACTAATGTACACATTAGTGCCGGCTCAAATTCAAACCGGCACTAATGTGCTTCACGTTTGACCCTTTTTCTACTAGTGCACCTATAACTTTATTCATACTCATAACAATTACAGGTAAAGTAATTTTGACCTAAAATCCAAGAAAATACAAAGTAACTTCTATGACTAAGAATTACAATGAAATTTATTGAAATCACCTTCTTCGCGGTATCAATTTCTGCTCGAAGAAATATTCCAAAGACTTCGATAAAGAGGCTTCAATTAGACTGGAGCAACGATGTTGTCATTCTTTCACCCACATGAACATTACCAATAATGGTTTTTCAAAATTCCTTGAGTAGCCCATCTAGAAAGATGGTAAGCCTTGATGGATGAACGTACTTGGGCCGGGGATGATCCCCTAGAATTGCAAGCCGTCAAATCACTATATCTTCACCATGGTCTCGATGAACGATTTCACATTCACAAAGAACCAGACCAACAAAAAAGCTTGACACAACAAAATAACACATCAGGTCCGAATAATTGGATCTACGTGGACATAAAACTCTCTAATCTCACGGCACCGCCAAAAGAACGAGAGAAAATTAATTCTCACAAAACTATGATGATCACTATAGAGGTAGGAATTTGTCGAACGAACCACACTCCTTCATAGACGTCAGGAGTCCATTGATGAAAAGGGGCTGCGGAAAGCTTAAACCCAAGTCCTATAGTGATGGATATAAGTGCAATTGAAATTCCCGGGGAGTTATACATTTGTGTATTGATAAGA
>NC_041392.1:92606556-92626162 GCF_002162155.2 Triticum dicoccoides | reverse complement strand
ATGAGTAAATATTCCATAGTAGCGTCGTTAGACCGTAGATCTCTCTTGGTATATCCAGACAATAGGTAGGAACATAAAATGAAACATTCTGGAGCTACAAAGATTGTTATTAAATCGTTAGCACCACATAAAAACATTCCACCTAGAGTAGCAGTTAATACGAATAACAGAAACCCTGTTATAGCCATTTCTGTACATTCAATGTACTCTACGGATAGAGGAATACATAAAGTTGAACATAATTAAATTAGAAATTGAAAGATTTCGTTGAAATTGTTCATTTGGAAATTTCCCCAAAAGCTATTTATAGGTTCTTCTCTCCATTGGAACAATAGGGCCGTTATGCTTATTACTAAACTTGTTGAAGAGATGAAATAGAACCAAGGTCTATCTTTTTGATCAGAGGTTGAATCGGTCATCAGAAGAAGAATTATGCCAAAATTAGGATACATTCTAGGAAAATGAAACTTCCATTAACGAAGAACATAGAAGTCTTGGAGATCCGAGGTCTGCCACCTCTTAGCGCCAAGATGGCAGCCAGTGACAAGGGGACCTAAATTTCTCAGATGGTGGCGGCACGAGAATGGGAGACCCTTTAAAAAGGAATGGTTAGGGAGTGGATTTTCGAGGCCTTTGGCTTCGGATTTGTCCATGGAGTTCAGACCAATGTACTTTGATTCTGCCACTCTTCATAATATGGTTGTATACTGGATGTGAATGTTGAATTCACTAAAAGCCTAGAATATATATGTTACGAACAAGATGTAAACAACAACTTAAAAGTTGTCATTCACGTTCTTTTTTCTCTCAAGGCCTTGGGTTGGGACGCACACATGGGAGAATATAAACTAAATGGACGAGATGGCCAAAAGAAGAAATCGGTATATGGAGTTATGGGCATTTATGGGAACCGGTCTTTTCATAAAGAAACATTGGATAGTGTTTTTATTTCATTCCTTTTACCATGTGAGTTGAGCCAATTCCCCTAAAGTTCAACTACGCTATTCTAACTTGAATTGATGGCTTAGATAATTCTTATTTCTCTGATTACCAAGAAATTTTATGGGGAGTCTTTAATTAGAATATTAATAGAAGGAGACATGTAAGGACATATTGGAAGTATAGGTAGTTGAGTAGAATGAGTTGGAGTCGCGGATGAAGATGCGGGAGCTATCGCTAGTCGAGATAATGAGTTGGAGATGCTAGGAAGAAGTTCGGTCCACAATTACCAATGCCAAAAAATGTGCGCTTTGGACCAATGAAGCAATAAATATTCAATCATTCTTTACGTCCTTGTCGTTTTCCCCAGCTAGATATTCTTCTGTCCTTCCACTATTCTTGGATATGCATGGTGCTTCTGTCATGTATAGTGATTAAGCAAGTGTTCAGATATGATTTAATAAAGAAACATTTATAGATTTATTTTTTTCTCTTACTTAACTATATATTTATTGTTTTTTACCGTTATCTTATTATGTAAGTTACTTCTTTTAAATGGTGCCTCCTAGAAAGATTGAGTGATGGAAGCTACGCGGTCATAATTACCGCATTACTAAAAGGACGTGGATGTCGTCAAGAGGGGAGGGGGTGAATAGCCATTTTAGAACTATTACGGTTTAGGCTTGAACAGATACGGAATAAAACTAGCATTTAATTTATCAAGCACAAAACCTAAATAAAACTTGGCTCAACTATGTGCACCAACAACTTATGGTAAACAAGATAAACAACTATGTGATAGGAAGATATATAACTTGAATCATGAAAGCTATCAAAGTAAGTGCATAAGTAAAGGGCTCGGGTATAAGAGATAACCGAGGCAAGCGGGGACGAGGATGTATCCTGAAGTTCATACCCTTGTGGATGCTAATCTCCGTTAGAGCGGCGTGGATGCACAATGCTCCCAAGCGCCACAATGGCTCACTGTGTTCTCCTCATGCACTCACACAATGCAAGGTGTCGTGACTCCACTAAGTCACCAAACCCGTACAATTGGAAACGCTCGATGGCGGTTACCGAACCCATACAAATTGCCCGGGGTAATCTCCACAAATTAATTGGAGGCTCTGATACGTCTCCAACGTATCTATATTTTTTGATTGCTTCATGCTATATTATCTACTGTTTTGGATGTTTATGGGCTTTATTATACACTTTTATATCATTTTTGGGACTAACCTATTAACCCAGAGCCAGTGCCAATTTCTGTTTTTTTGCCTATTTTAGGGTTTCGAAGAAAAGGAAAATCAAACGGAGACCAATTAACCTGAAACTTCACGGAACTCATTTTTGTAAGGAAAGAAGCCTAGAAGACTTGAAGTGCACGTAAGGGAAGCTTCGAGGAGGCCACGAGGTAGGGGCTGTGCCCACCCCCCTGGGCGTGCCCTCCACCCTCGTGGCCTCCCTGACGCACTTCTTCCGCCTATATATCTCCATATACCCTAAAAACATCGAGGAGCACAATAGATCAGGAGTTCCACCACCAGAAGCCTCCGTAGCCAACAAAAGCCAATCTAGACCCGCTTCGGCACCCTTCCGGATGGGGCATCCCTCTCCAGTGGCCATCTTCATCATCCCGGTGCTCTCCATGATGAGGAGGGAGTAGTTCTCCCTCGGGGCTGAGGGTATGTACTAGTAGCTATGTGTTTGGTCTCTCTCTCTCTCGTGTTCTTGATTTCGCACGATCTTGATGTATCACGAGCTTTGCTATTATAGTTGGATCTTATGTTTCTCCTCCCCCTCTACTCTCTTGTAATGGATTGAGTTTTCCCCTTGAAGTAATCTTATTGGATTGAGTCTTTAAAGATTTGAGAACACTTGATGTATGTCTTGACGTGTGTATCTGTGTTGACAATGGGATATCACGTGATTCACTTGATGTATGTTTTGGTGATCAACTTGCGGGTTCCGCCCATGAAACTATGCATAGGGGTTGGCACACGTTTTCATCATGATTCTCCGGTAGAACTTTGGGGCACTCTTTGAGGTCCTTTGTGTTGGTTGAATAGATGAATTTGAGATTGTGTGATGCATATCGTATAATCATACCCACGGATACTTGAGGTGACATTGGAGTATCTAGGTGACATTAGGGTTTTGGTTGATTTGTGTCTTAAGGTGTTATTCTAGTACGAACTCTAGGGCTGTTTGTGACACTTATAGGAATAGCCCATCGGATTGATTGGAAAGAATAATTTTGTGGTGGTTTCGTACCCTACCATAATCTCTTCATTCGTTCTCCGCTATTAGTGACTTTGGAGTGACTCTTTGTTGCATGTTGAGGGATGGTTATGTGATCCAATTATGATATTATTGTTGAGAGGACTTGCACTAGCGGAAGTATGAACCCTAGGCCTTGTTTCAACACATTGCAATACCGTTTACGCTCACTTTTAGCATTTGTTACCTTGCTGTTTTTATATTTTCAGATTACAAAAACTATTATCTACTATCCATATTGCACTTGTATCACCATCTCTTCGCCAAACTAGTGAACCTATACAATTTACCATTGTATTGGGTGTGTTGGGGACACAAGAGACTCTTTGTTATTTGGTTGCAGGGTTGCTTGAGAGAGACCATCTTCATCCTACGCCTCCTACAGATTGATAAACCTTAGGTCATCCACTTGAGGGAAATTTGCTACTGTCCTACAAACCTCTGCACTTGGAGGCCCAACAACGTCTACAAGAAGAAGGTTGTGTAGTAGACATCAAGCTCTTTTATGGTGCCGTTGCCGGGGAGTCTGCACAAAAGTCAACATACCAAGTACCCATCACAATCCCTATCTCCTGCATTACATTATTTGCCATTTGCCTCTCATTTTCCTCTCCCCCACTTCACCCTTGCCGTTTTATTCGCCCTCTTTCTCTATCCTCCCTCTCTATTTGCCTCTTTTTGCATGTTTGCTTTTTGTTTGCTCGTGTGTTGGAGTGCTTGTTTGTCGTGATGGCTCTTCCTAGATTCAGTGATCTTCACCTTAAAAGGTTAGAGGAGATCGAAAACAACGTCAGGAAATTTATGGTTTTGCAATTTGACCTTAATAATTTCTTTAGAGTTATATGAATAAAGATCTCTATGATATGTCTAAAGAATTTGATGGTATAAGATCCCAAATTGCTCGTCTTGAAAAATTAACTGCTGAAATTTCGGATATGCAAGCTACCTTAGTCAATAAGATGGCCGCTAAATCGGATTCCTATGAAAATAATGACGAAGATCTAAAAGTTATTGATGTGTCCCCTATTAAATCTTTGTTTTGCAATATGAATCTTGATAATGATGGGACTGAATATAATCCACCTTTACCTAGAAGGCGTTCTAAAAATTCGGAGTATTTAGATCTTGATGCTAAATTTGATAAAAGTGGTTTTGAAGAAATTAAAACCCTAGATGTTGCTAAACCCACTATTATGGATTTCAAGGAATTTAACTATGAAAATTACTCTTTGATTGATTGTATTTCCTTGTTGCAATCCGTGCTAAATTCTCCTAACGCTTATAGTCAAAATAAATCGTTTACTAAACATATCGTTGATGCCTTGATGCAATCTTATGAAGAAAAACTTGAATTGGAAGTTTCTATCCCTAGAAAACTTTATGATGAGTGGGAACCAACTATTAAAATTAAAATTAAAGATCATGAGTTTTATGCTTTGTGTGATTTGGGTGCTAGTGTCTCTACTATTCCCAAAACTTTGTGTGATTTGCTAGATTTCCGTAATTTTGATGATTGCTCTCTAAACTTGCATCTTGCAGACTCCACTATTAAGAAACCTATGGGAAGAATTAATGATGTTCTTATTGTTGCAAATAGGAATTATGTGCCCGTAGATTTTATTGTTCTTGATATAGATTGCAATCCTTCTTGCCCTATTATTCTCGGTAGACCTTTCCTTAGAACGGTTGGTGCAATTATTGATAGGAAGGAAGGGAATATTAGATTCCAATTTACATTAAAAAAAGGGCATGGAACACTTCCCTAGAAAGAAAATAAAATTACCCTATGAATCTATCATGAGAGCCACTTATGGATTGCCTACCAAAGATGGCAATACCTAGATCTATTCTTGCTTGTTATGCCTAGCTAGGGGCGTTAAACGATGGCGCTTGTTGGGAGGCAACCCAATTTTATTTTTAATCCTTGATTTTTGCTCCTGTTTAGTAATAAATAAATTATTTAGACTCTGTTTTTGTTGTGATTTTGTGTTTAATTAGTGTTTGTGCCAAGTAGAACCGTTGGGAAGACTTGGGGAAAGTCTTGTTGAACTT
Organism: Triticum dicoccoides; assembly: GCF_002162155.2. NCBI lineage: Eukaryota > Viridiplantae > Streptophyta > Magnoliopsida > Poales > Poaceae > Triticum > Triticum dicoccoides. The sequence goes on along the minus strand of NC_041392.1, from coordinate 92,620,891 downwards.
GCTGTAAAAAACAGAAACTTTAGTGCTCACAAGAACTGATTTAATTTTTATTTGGAGAGTGATATTTAGTTAATTATTTTTTCAGATGATTAATAGATAAATTCCTCACGTCCAACAATTTATTTTAGAATTTTTGGGGTTCCAGATCTTGCGCTAGTTACAGATTACTACAGACTATTCTGGTTTTGACAGATTCTGTTTTTCGTGTGTTGTTTGCTTATTTTGATGAATCTATGGCTAGTAAAATAGTTTATAAACCATAGAGAAGTTGGAATACAGTACGAATAACACCCATATAAATAAAGAATGAGTTCATTACAGTACCTTGAAGTGGTCTTTTGTTTTCTTTCGCTAATGGAGCTCACGAGATTTTCTACTTTAAGTTTTGTGTTGTGAAGTTTTCAAGTTTTGGGTAAAGATTCGATGGACTATGGAACAAGGAGTGGTAAGATCCTAAGCTTGGGGATGCCCAAGGCACCCGATGGTAATATTCAAGGACAACCAAGAGCCTAAGCTTGGGGATGCCCCGGAAGGCATCCCCTCTTTCGTCTTCATTCATCGGTAACTTTACTTAGAGCTATATTTTTATTCGCCACATGATGTGTGTTTTGCTTGGAGCGTCAATTTATTTTGTTAGGATTTGCTTTCTGTTATTTAGGACAATGTTTTGCATCTTTTATTCCAATAAAAGTGGCATTGATAGCCTTTACTATGCCTATGTTACGAGTATACATGTTGCTGTTTGAAAACAGAAAGTTTACCGCTGTTGCAATAATTCCCTAGAAAAGTAAGAATGTGATAAAATTTTGAAACCTTTTGCATATTAAGATCTGATAAATTTACTACAGTGGGAATTTTCTTTCATAATTTTTGGAGCTAGGGAAGTATGGATGTTGCAGCATTCTTTATAGACTATCCTGTTTAGGCAGATTGCTGTTATGTTTGCATTGTTTGCATATGTTTGCTTATTTCATGATTATATTTGAGGATAGGACTATTAAATATGCAGAGGCATTTAGTATGCAATGTTGAATAATAATTTCAGTGATTTTCTACAGTAGAGTATGATAAGGTTTTGGCAATGGTTTATACTAACTTTTCTCACGAGTCCTTGTTGAGTTTTGTGTGGATGAAGCTTTTGAGATTTAGGGAGACCGTGATATGAGAGGAATTAAGGAGACACAAAAGCTCAAGCTTGGGGATGCCCAAGGCACCCCAATATAATATTTCAAGAGGTCTCAAGCGTCTAAGCTTGTGGATGCCCCGGTTGGCATCCCACCTTTCTTCTTCAACAACTATCGGTTAGTATCGGTTGATCCTAAGTTTTTGCTTCTTCACATGATGTTTTCTATTCTTAGATGTCATTTTATTTTGTTTTTCTTTCTGTTTGAATAAAATACCAAGATCTGAAATTATTAAATGTTAGAGAGTCTTCACATAGCTAAATAATTATTGAACTACTCATTGATCTTCACTTATATCTTTCGGAGTAGTTTTGTCGTTTGCTCTGGTGCTTCACTTATATCTTTTGAGAGCACGGTGGTGGTTTTATTTTATATGAATTAATGAACTCTCATGCTTCACTTAGCTTATTTTGAGAGTCTTAATAGCATGGTAATTTGCTTAAAATCCTAATATGCTAGGTATTCAAGATTAATAAAATTCTCTTATGAGTGTTTTGAATACTAAGAGAAGTTTGATGCTTCATGATTGTTTTGAGATATGGAGGTAATAATATTAGAGTCATGCTAGTTGAGTGGTTATGAATTTGAGAAATACTTGTGTTGAAGTTTGTGATTCCCGTAGCATGCACGTATGGTGAACCGTTATGTGATGAAGTCGGCGCATGATTTATTTATTGATTGTCTTCCTTATGACTGGCGGTCGGGGATGAGCGATGGTCTTTTCCTACCAATCTATCCCCCTAGGAGCATGCACGTAGTACTTTGTTTCGATAACTAATAGATTTTGCAATAAGTATGTGAGTTCTTTATGACTAATGTTGAGTCCATGGATTATACACACTCTCACCCCTCCACCATTGCTAGCCTCTCTAGTACTGCGCAACTTTCGCCGGTACCATAAACCCACCATATACCTTCCTCAAAACAGCCACCATACCTACCTATTATGGCATTTCCGTAGCCATTCCGAGATATATTTCCATGCAACTTTCCACCGTTCCGTTATTATGACACGCTTCATCATTGTCATATTGCTTTGCATGATCATGTAGTTGACATCGTATTTGTGGCAAAGCCACCATTCATAATTCTTCCATACATGTCACTCATGAGTCATTGCACATCCTGGTACACCGCCGGAGGCATTCATATAGAGTCATATCTTGTTCTAAGTATCGAGTTATAATTCTTGAGTTGTAAGTAAATAGAAGTGTGATGATCATCATTATTAGAGCATTGTCGCAGTGAGGAAAGGATGATGGAGACTATGATTCCCCCACAAGTCGGGATGAGACTCCGGGCGAAAATAAATAAAAGAGGCCAAAGAAGCCCAAATAAAAAAAATAGAAAAAAAGAGGCCATAAAAAGGCCCAAATAAAAAATAAAAAATTAAAAAAATGAGAGAAAAAGAGAGAAGGGACAATGTTACTATCCTTTTACCACACTTGTGCTTCAAAGTAGCACAATGATCTTCATGATAGAGAGTCTCTCATTCTATCACTTTCATATACTAGTGGGAATTTTTCATTATAGAACTTGGATTGTATATTCCAATGATGGGCTTCCTCAAAATGCCCTGGATCTTCGTGAGCAAGTGAGTTGGATGCACACCCACTTAGTTTCTTTTGTTGAGATTTCATATACTTATAGCTCTAGTGCATCCGTTGCATGGCAATCCCTACTGACTCACATTGATATCTATTGATGGGCATCTCCATAGCCTGTTGATATGCCTAGTTGATGTGAGACTATCTTCCCCTCTTTTTGTCTTCTCCACAACCACCATTCTATTCCACATATGGTGCTATATCCATGGCTCACGCTCATGTATTGCGTGAATATCGAAAAAGTTTTGAAAATGTCAAAAGTATGAAACAATTGCTTGGCTTGTCATCGGGGTTGTGCATGATTTAAATATTTTGTGTGGTGAAGATGGAGCATAGCCAGACTATATGATTTTGTAGGGATAGCTTTCTTTCGCCATGTTATTCTGAGAAGATATGATTGCTTAGTTAGTATGCTTGAAGTATTATTGTTTTTATGTCAATATTAAACTTTTGTCTTGAATCTTATGGATCTGAATATTCATGCCACAATTAAGAAGAATTATACTGAAATTATGCCAAGTAGCACTCCGCATCAAAAATTCTATTTTTATCATTTACCTACTCGAGGACGAGCAGGAATTAAGCTTGGGGATGCTGATACGTCTCCAACGTATCTATAATTTTTTATTGCTCCATGCTATATTATCTACTGTTTTGGATGTTTATGGTCTTTATTATACACTTTTATATCATTTTTTGGACTAACCTATTAACCCGGAGCCCAGTGCCAGTTTCTGTTTTTTTGCCTATTTTAGGGTTTCGAAGAAAAGGAAAATAGAACGGAGTCCAATTGACCTGAAACTTCACAGAACTCATTTTCGGAAGGAAAGATGCCCAGAAGACTTGAAGTGCACGTAAGGGAAGCTTCAAGGAGGCCACGAGGTAGGGGGGCGCGCCCACCCCCTGGGCGCGCCCTCCACCCTCGTGGGCCCCTCGTGGCCCCTCTGACATACTTCTTCCGCCTATATATCTCCATATACCCTAAAAACATCGGGGAGCACAATAGATCGGGAGTTCCGCCACCAGAAGCCTCTGTAGCCACCAAAAGCCAATCTAGACCTGTTCCGGCACCCTGCCGAAGAGGGCATCCCTCTCTGGTGGACATCCTCATCATCCCGGTGCTCTCCATGACGAGGAGGGAGTACTTCTCCCTCGGGGCTGAGGGTATGTACCAGTAGCTATGTGTTTGGTCTCTCTCTCTCTCTCTCATGTTCTTGATTGGCACGATCTTGATGTATCGCGAGCTTTGCTATTATAGTTGGATCTTATGTTTCTCCTCCCCCTCTACACTCTAGTAATGGATTGAGTTTTCCCCTTGAAGTAATCTTATCGGATTGAGTCTTTAAAGATTTGAGAACACTTGATGTATGTCTTGTCGTGCGTATCTGTGGTGACAATGGGATATCACGTGATTCACTTGATGTATGCTTTGGTGATCAACTTGCGGGTTCCGCCCATGAACCTATGCATAGGGGTTGGCACACGTTTTCATCGTGATTCTCCGGTAGAACTTTGGGGCACTCTTTGAGGTCCTTTGTGTTGGTTGAATAGATGAATCTGAGATTGTGTGATGCATATCGTATAATCATACCCACGGATACTTGAGGTGACATTGGAGTATCTAAGTGACATTAGGGTTTTGGTTGATTTGTGTCTTAAGGTGTTATTCTAGTACGAGCTCTAGGGCTGTTTGTGACACTTATAGGAATAGCCCAACGGATTTATTGGAAAGAATAATTTTTAGGTGGTTTCGTACCCTACCATAATCTCTTCGTTCGTTCTCCGCTATTATTGACTTTGGAGTGACTCTTTGTTGCATGTTGAGGGATGGTTATATGATCCAATTTTGATATTATTGTTGAGAGGACTTGCACTAGCGGAAGTATGAACCCTAGGCCTTGTTTCAACACATTGCAATACCGTTTACGCTCCCTTTTATCATTTGTTACCTTGCTGTTTTTATATTTTCATATTACAAAAACTATTATCTACTATCCATATTGCACTTGTATCACCATCTCTTCACCGAACTAGTGCACCTATACAATTTACCATTGTATTGGGTGTGTTGGGGACACAAGAGACTCTTTGTTATTTGGTTGCAGGGTTGCTTGAGAGAGACCATCTTCATCCTACGCCTCCTACGGATTGATAAACCTTAGGTCATCCACTTGAGGGAAATTTGCTACTGTCCTACAAACCTCTGCACTTGGAGGCCCAACAACATCTACAAGAAGAAGGTTGTGTAGTAGACATCAGGCTCCTGAAGCTTGCCCGAAGCTTTACACCACAATGATTGAGCTTTGCAACAACACCAACCGCAGGCGCCCAAGCATCCAAGAGTAAAAATCAGCTTCTCAACTTTCACTCCCACGAATCAAACATACGCACCAAATGCAATGGCAAGAACATAGAGTGCTCAAGTCCTTCTCTCCCAAATCTCACCATACAACTAATGCTATGGAGGAATATCAGAGGAATAACAAAGGAGGAGAACACAAAGAACTCCAAGATCTAGATCCACAAGGTTCCCCTCACTTAGAGGAGATATGGATTGGTGAAAATGTAGATCCAGGTCATCTCTCTCTTTTCCATAAAAAAGATGCAAGATTCAAGGGAGGAATAGAGAGAAGGCAAAGCTTTTGGAGTTCAACAATGGAGGAGAAAGTGTGCTCCAAAATGTGAGGACCATTGGGGAAGAAGACCCCCTTAAATAGGCCCCCACAAATCTAACTGTTATAGTGTAGAATACACTGGAGCGGTACAGGCATGAAACTTGGAGTTGCGGCCCAGCTACAGGGGTGGCCAGGGCGAACAAAGTGGTAGAACCGTCCGGTTGCCCGGTTTTATCGGTTATTATGAAAATAACTAGAACAACCGCTAGGCCACCGCCTGAGCACCGCTGCAAAACCCAAGGGAATCACTTCTTGGACGGTAGTTGGACCGGTAGTTGGTTCAGTAGTACCGCTCAAGAAAGTAGTGGTACAACCACCAAGGAACACGGTACAACCGCCAAGCCGTGCATAGTTCTGTCCACTCCAAGGAGCGGTACAACCACTAGCACGAGCAGTATAACTAGACCAGGTAAAGACTACAGAAAACATGTAAAATTAGAACTTTCATAACTTTTGCAAATGAACTCTAATTTCGAAAAACTCAAGCTTGATAGAACGCTAACGACTAGAGAAATACAAATGATATAGAAGTGTGAAATCTCTATGAGTGAAGAACCAACAAAAACAACATCAAAAATGTAAGTAAAGATGCATAGGAAAATCCATTTACGATGAACTTGATCTTGTCATGAAGATAACCACAGGTTCTAAGACTCACAAATAGAAAGCCAAACAAGAACCAAGAAATATGATGCCAAGGATGCAAAGTTTGAGTTCTCTACAAACAATACGATTAATTTACTCACTCGAAATCCCACCTTGATATTACGGCTATTGATCCTATAACCCGGTCTCTGAACTAACACCAGGAGAACAGTAAGATAGAAAACCTATCAAGGTAATACCTTGGCTAGATGATGACAATCTTGACCTCCTCAAGTTGAATCACCTTTATTGATTGTGTTGGCTGGATGAAGACTAGTAAATTCCTTCCCCATACACCACTATGGGAGATAATCTCATAGGCATATATTCACTTGTCCATTATCACCAGAATGGATGGCAAGATTCAAGGATGTGATCTCATCGTGATGCTCCTATTGAACTTGCACAACTCAACCTTGAACCTTTTCTTCTCACTGTCCATGGATGATGTCTTGAAGGTAAACATGAGTGTTCAGATAATCTTCTTCTTCAAGACATGCTTTCAATAGGCTCAACTCTCACATGACCATTCTTTGGATAACTCCTTGAATAACACCTGGTCATCAATAATCTGCCTTCAAGCCAACATATGATCTTCAAGAATTTCCTATGGACAAACCCTTCAAGTATCTCAAAGCAACCATTAGTTCATAGGGATTGTCATAAATTACCAAAACCAAAGATGGGGCGACCATGCTCTTTCAGTTAATTTAGTCTGATGCTGGCCATTGATGGGTGGAATCTCATCTCGCCGGCCTCGCTCTACACCATGGTATTTAAGCTTCTCTTTTAAATGATGAAGAAACTCGTCGATGGGTCAAAACCCATACAAGTTCACGTGTAGATAAAAAATATTGTGCACCCTCAAATATTCATGAGCTACCACCTCCTCTTCCCCTATTGACCATGCTTCCCAATAAGCATTATCCTCACATCTCGTGTCTCTCTCATCAGCATCCTTCCACACCCTGTGGCCATGTAGTGTTGCTTGCTCTTGCGCACTTCCTCCATCATACTATTTGGGTCGTGCTTCAGCATAGGAAGCGACCGGTGAGGATATGACATCGATGCAGATGGACCGGAGGCATGATGCTATGGTGACACTTCAAATTTGTGTAGATCAAAGGACCCCGGACCACACATACTACTACTATGCATGATTGACATCTTTTACCTAGGATTAGGTATATGTAGATATTTACCAATATACAATTATATTGTCCATTTTTGTATCACCAACAAAAATCTAGTGACAAATTTACAAAAATCTAGGTATATGGATAAATAGTGTTACCGTATGTTTATTCTTCTTATTTTATATGGACCAATTGTTACATGCAGGAAAATGGTTATTTGTAATGGTTATAATTTATAATACAACAATTTTTTATTTTTGAACTATCTTTATTCTTGTGTAGTTTTTGGGGACAACAAAACGTATCACCATTGTAAAATGAACAAAAAAAATTGATTTATGCATTATGAAGGCAAAGATGCTATTGAAGCTACTATAATTTTTTATTTGCGACAAGCGCAACCTAGATCTAGAAATGCCTAAGAAGCCCAAGAATAATGGAGGAAAATCTGTTTGCAAGCCAACCCAAGGTACAACATAACTTGTTTTCTCCGACCCGGTAAAGTGCAATCCTCACCTCTTTAGGTGAGAGTATGCCTAGAAATTTTGGAGTGGGAAGATCCATGGGCCCATTTTCTTAATTTAGTGGTTTGTCTTAAGCTCATAGCTATTTTATTTCTCTAATACTAATACTATAATAGAGTCTCAATGAGTTCAGTAACAACAATTTACAACGGAGAAAACATCATTCTTCCTTAACGGATCTAGGTTTTGGTATAATAACTCTCCAACTACTCGCCTCGACAAAATCAAGCCAATAACTTCCAGTCGCTAGAAGCATGTTAGGACATTTCTGTGTGCGTGTGCGATCTCATCCATGGGACAGACCGATGGGAGTGTGACATTAAAACACAAACATATTTTCGAAGTCGAAACCCTAATTCTAGCTACTTTACCTAATTTACCAAAAGTAAGTAAGAATCTTCGACAAAAAAATAAAAGTTGTGCTAAAAAAATAGGAAAAGCTATCTTTAGTTGTATGTTTCTTGATTTTATCAACAAGATGTGTCATGTTTTTTTACTAATTGTCGGGGATATACCCCACGGTATGACCCGGCCGAAAATATGACCCGGCCGGGCTTGGCGGTTTACTTGAGACCCAGTTGAGACTTGGCGATTCACTGGCGATCCGCCCTGACAAGACGGTTTACAAGCAACATGTCTGAACGTTATGACTCACTGGTAACCCGGCGGGCGGGACAGACGGATGACAAGGCCCAAGGCCCAGAAGGCCGGTTTATGGTAATGGTGGGCCGTTTAAGAGGAAAGGCGTGAGGAATATTTACCTACAAGGAGTTAAGACCCGGATTTGTATCCGGTTTGTATTAGAAGGTAGACTAGTCCTAATCCTAATAGGACTCCACATATAACCCACCCCTCTAACTTATATAAGGAGGGGCAGGGCTCCCCAAAGAGGGACAAGTAGGAAGAAAGAATCTTAAGGGCTAGACACAAAGAGCCGGTTTATCGGCGACTCTCTCGTGATGATAATGAGACCTAGCCACAAACATCAGGTAGGGTTATTACCGGATGATGTCTCCAGAGGCCCGAAGCTGTCTAAATCCTTGTCTTGTGTTGCGTCTCTCGATTCCGCTCAACCCCTCTCAAGCTATCACATAGATGCGTTGGCCTCATGACTAAGTCCTCACACTAGGACATCTGCCGTGACAATTCCATGACAGTTATGCAGGGACATATTTTGACAATAGCATTACCATATTTTCATGATTCGTTTGAGAGCATACATACTATTAAATCTGAGTCGTTTATAACTCTACTAAAGAAAATATTCGGTTATGTCAACAAGAGTTCCCCCACCTCAATGGCACCGAAAGGCCCCTAGAGGAGAGTGAACCTGGTGGTGGCACTTATCCAAGAATCCTAGGCACCTTTCTTTGGAGAGAGGCGTGAGGCGATAGAGTGAGGTGGAAATGCATTTGGTTCCCCTAGTTTATAAAAATAGTTATATATGACAAAAAATGTTTCATGATCAGAGGGGTTCGTTTATCCAACAAAACTAAATTATCCGTCCTTGTGAAAAAGTATTCTTGATGAGCTAAAATATTTCAAATTTCCATGTTGAATACTAATTAAATAACTTAGAAGAAAGGGAATCAGCAATAAAAAGGAAGTGAAGATGGTAAATTAAAACAAAAAATTATACAATATATTTAAACAAAATTGGAAAATGAAAAACCAAATATATGCCTTGTTGACGTGAAACCAGTAGTTGTTTTGCTTGTGTATGTTATCGAAAAGGAAGAACAAAGTGAACCAACACCCTCGATTGTTGCAAAAACACCATCCGGTTACAAAAGCAGCCCGGACTAGTTCTGCAAATTGCTGCATTTGACTAGAAATCCATTTATTTCTCCTTTTCAGCTCAATATAAGGAAATAAAAAGTTTTATTATGTTAGGAATGTATGTTTAAGATAGAATCCATTGAGCAAAATAATTGAAACTGGATAAAAAAGACAATTTATATCTACCATAACGGTGGAGGGGGGAGGGAGAGTCATCAACTACAATGCTTCCACATCGATCCACTGTGGCACTGGTACTCTCGTCGATAAGTCATGGTATGGAGCTTATATCATCAACGTGGTAGGTTGGGTCTCCTCGCCTGGCCTTCGCCTTGTTCTCCGTGTTGAAGGTTTGTGCTTCAAATTGTTGTCACTGGTATCTCAAGCAACGTCAAGCGACTTCCCGACTGCAGTTATCAGGACTACCTGCTCCAGTGATGTAGATTTGGTCTTGGCATGCTTCACAATGCTACGGTTTGAATTTAACCTCCTATAATTTTATCAGTTAGCAATCTGGCGTAATAATTGGCTGAAACTTAATACTCGTACGTTCTAATCTGTTGAATATATGATTTGTGCATGTATATTTTATAGTCCGGCCCACCTCTTAGTCATTGTATAGTTGAGGTTGTGGCCCACCTTGTACTCCATATATACGTGCGCTATGCACCGATCAATACATCGAGTTGCATTGCCAAAATATTTGTTTCCAACATGGTATCATACCTACGATCCTAGCCCTAACTCATGCCGCCGCCGCCGCGTCTCCTCGCCGTCGCGCCACCGGCCCCCCGTGTGTCGTCGCCGCCTCGCGCTTCCGCCCACAACCCGCAGCGCCGCCACCCGTGCCGTGCCGCCATCCCTCCCGCGGCGCCGCTTCACCACGCGTCGCCGCCCTCCCCTCTCGGCCATGGCCTCCCCTAGATCCACCGGTACCACCCGCAGCCGCCGCACCAACCCCTTTGACGGCCCCGATCCCGTCGTCATCCGTGATCTCAATATCCTCACTCGGGTTCCCGTCGTCCTCGATCAACTCACCTCCACCTACTATGCCTGGAAGACGTACTTCTCCCTTGTGTTCCGTGAGTACAATCTTCGCGATCACATCGATGGCTCCGTGGACTCCCGCTTCATGGAGGACGATGAGGAGTGGGCGTCCATCGACGCCACTCTTATCTGCTGGATCTACACCACCATCTCGAAGGACCTCTTTCACACGGTGGTCTCCGCCGATGATGACGCACACGCCGTTTGGACTAAGCTCAACGACCTCTTCACCAACAACACGCTCCAACGCAAGGTTTTCTTGCACGGCGAGTTTTTTGGGTGCCAGCAGCTTGACTCGTCGGTCGACGATTATTGCATGCGCCTCAAGAAGCTTGTCGACGAGCTCCGTGACCTCGGCGAGAAGGTCTCCGACGAGCTCCTCCTCAACACTCTCATCACCGGCCTGAACGAAGACTTCGGGAACGCCACCTCCAACATCCCTCTCATCACCAACCCGACCTTCCCCAAGGTCGTCGCGTACCTGAAGCTGGAGGAGAAGAGGATGCGGATGTCACGCACCCGAGCCACCCATACGGCTCTCACCGCCGGAACCCGCGGCGCTGCGCCGCCCACCGCACCGGCTCCCCCGCCGCGGCCCGCCCAGGGGCCCCTCCACATGCAGCCGCTGCCCAGGTTCCCATATCTCGCGCCGCCGCAGCCCCTCCGCCGCCCCCCGCCGAGCAGCAGCAGCGCAGGGGCGGGCATCACGGCCGAGGTGGCCGCAAGCAGCAGCAATAGCCGCCAGCTGCCCATGGCGGGGCGCCGCGCCAGCCGCAGCACCAGCTCCCGCCGTCGCCCTGGCAGGCCGGCCAGAACCCCTGGACGGGGTTGTTCACGCATACTCCATGCCCATACCGCGCGCCCCGTCCCTGGTGTTTTTGGCGCCCGCCCGGCCCCTCATCAGGCTCTGTACGCGGCCCCTCAGGCATATCCGCCGGTGCTGCTCTACGGCCCCTCGGCGGCCTATGGGCTGCCTCCGGCCGGTGGGCTCGTGGCACTGCCGCCACAGCCTCTTCCGTCGACCCCGGCCCTCCCGCCGGCACCATGGGACCCCGCGCTGCTAGTGGCCCTCCACACCGCCCCCACGCCACAGCAGTACACCGGTGGTGGCGACTGGTACATGGACACCGGAGCCACGGCTCACATGGCCGCCAACCCCGGTAACCTTCTTACCGCTCACCCTGTTCACACTGCTGCTCGCATTACCGTGGGCGACGGTTCTTCCATGCCCATCACTCATGTCGGCCATGCTGCTTTTCCTTCTAACTCCGTTCCATTACGTCTTTCTAACGTACTCGTTTCACCTGACATCATTAAAAATCTTGTTTCTGTTCGTTCTCTTACACGTGAAAATCCTGTCACCATTGAATTTGACATGTTTGGCTTTTCTGTTAAGGATGCCCGTACCCGGATGGTGCTCCACCGATGTGACAGCCCCGACGATCTCTACCCGGTCCACTCCTCCACATCGTCCGTCGCTGCACCCATGGCGCTTTCCGCTGGAGTGGACCTTTGGCATGCTCGTCTTGGTCATCCCAACCCTGCCACCCTTCGTTATTCTTCGCAGTTTTTCATTCACGTGTAATAAGATCGACGATCACACTTGTCATGCTTGTCATCTCGGCAAACATACTCGCTTACCCTTTAGCACTTCCTCGCATGTTGCTTCATACCCATTTGAGTTAATTCATAGTGATGTTTGGACCTCTCCTGTTGCAAGTAACACGGGCTATCTCTATTATCTTGTTCTCCTTGATGATTTTTCGCACTATGTGTGGACCTTCGCGTTGCGGCGAAAGTCGGATTCTGTTGCCACTCTCACCGCATTCTACTCCTATGTCTCCACGCAGTTTGGTCGCCCCATTCATGCGTTGCAAACAGACAACGGTAAGGAGTTCGATAATCTTGCAATCCACAACCTTCTCGCCACACATGGCATGATTTTTCGTCTCACTTGCCCGTACACTTCGCAACAAAATGGTCGCGCTGAGCGCGTGCTTCGCACTCTTAATGACTGCGTTCGCACCCTCCTCTTTCACGCCAACGTGCCACCACGTTTCTGGCCTGACGCGCTCGCCACCGCATCACTACTCCTCAACATCCGTCCCTGTCGCACTCGCGGGAATTTTGCTCCTCGTCATCTTTTGTTCGGCACGCCACCTTCCTACACCGAGCTTTGCATTTTCGGTTGCTTGTGCTACCCTAGAATCGCTTCCACTACTTCTCATAAGCTCGCACCATGGTCCGTGGCCTGTATTTTTCTTGGCTATCCCCCCAACACCAAAGGCTACTGCTGCTATGATCCTATCTCACATCGGGTCATCACTTCCCGACACGTTTACTTTGATGAGATGGTTTTTCCGTTTCAGCAGGTACCTTCGGATGTTGCGGCCTTGCCCGCTCCTGGTGACGGCTGCTCGGGCGCTTCTCTCGTGCCGCCTCCTGGCTTTGAGGGTGCCCGCGTGCCCCGGGTCGAGTTCCTCCCCGGCCGGTTTCCTTAGGGGCTGCACCCCTCCCGGCGCCTGCGATGCCCCCTGCGCCACCATCGGCGCGGGCCTCCTCGGCGCCCCCCGCACCCTCCCCGGCGGCCTCGCCCGCGGCGGCCTTCCCCATGCCCTCGCCGGCGGCCTCGCGCGCAGCGGCCTCGCCCGCAGTGGCTTCACCCGCGGTCTCACCCGCGGCATCCGTGGCGGCGGGCTCTTCTTCGTCCTCGCTTGTCGCCCCGGACTCGCTGCCCCGCCCGATGACTCGCTCTCGGGCCGGTACCTTCCGCCCGAGTACGCGGTACACCAGCGATGAGTATCTTCTCGCCGCTTCCATCTCCGAGCCGTCCCCTCTCCCATCGTCAGCTCGAGCCGCCCTTCGGGACCCTCATTGGCTCGCTGCGATGCAGGAAGAGTTCGATGCGCTTTTACGGAACCGCACCTGGCAGCTTGTCCCTCGGCCACCTCGTGCCAACATCATCACGGGCAAGTGGGTCTTTCGGCATAAGACTCGTCCCGACGGGACTCTCGAGCGTTACAAAGCTCGCTGGGTGGTTCGAGGCTTTCGGCAACGTGCGGGCGTGGACTTCACCGACACTTTTGGTCCGGTTGTTAAACCGGGCACGATCTGCACCGTGCTTCAGCTGGCCGTCTCCCGAGCTTGGCCCGTGCATCAGTTGGATGTCTCCAACGCCTTCTTGCACGGCCACCTCGCCGAGCAGGTGTTCTGTGAGCAGCCCACCGGCTTCGTCGACGCCACACATCCGGACCATGTGTGCTTGCTCTCCCGTTCTCTTTACGGGTTGAAGTAGGCGCCTCGGGCCTGGTACCAGCGTATCGCTGCCTTCCTGCAAACGCTCGGATTTACATCGACCCACTCCGACGCGTCCCTCTTCGTGTACCATCACGGGGTTGACACGGCCTACTTGTTGCTCTACGTCGACGACATCATCCTAACGGCTTCCACTGTCACGCTTCTCCAGCGGCTTACTGCTTGTCTTCGCGATGAGTTTGCCCTGAAGGACTTGGGGCCCCTCCACTACTTCCTCGGCATTGAGGTGGTTTGCCGGCCAGATGGGTTCTTTCTGCATCAGCAGCGTTACGCCCATGAGCTTCTCGATCGTGCCGACATGCTTAACTGCAAGCCTGCTCCCGACGGCGCAACAGTTTGCCGATGTTATGACAAAAGGACTGCCTACTTTTGTTTTCGAGGAGTTCAGGTCCAGTAGTCTTTGCATCTCCGGGGACGCTTCGA
>NC_041392.1:92567637-92606299 GCF_002162155.2 Triticum dicoccoides | reverse complement strand
GTTTGTGCATGTATATTGTATAGTCCGGCCCACCTCCTAGTCATTGTATAGTTGAGGTTGTGGCCCACCTTGTACTCCATATATACGTGCGCTATGCACCGATCAATACATCGAGTTGCATTGCCAAAATATTCGTTTCCAACATAATCTTTTTCCTTCAGTAGAAAAAATATACAGTTGTGAAGCCCGTTATCATTGATGCCTTTTCTATAATCTAGTTTATTAACTTGTACACAGTATTAAAACTAAGTTTAAAACTACGAAGCAAAAGCCATTTATGAACATGGCTGAAACATGGCATATAAGTGCATGAGTATGCACGTGGTCCCATATGATAGCTAGACGATGCATCATGCACTTAAAAAACCTATTTCCATTTTAAAACATCTCTGTTTGTGTATATCACGTAGAAATCTCGAAATTATTTTGAGAGAGAGAGAGAGAGAGATGGAAGATAAGTGTGTAAAATTTATTGATTCCATGGGTTATTAATTTGTATCTCTATATATACATATAAAAATGTCATGTAGATATGTACACAATTGATTGGCCCGTGTATTGAATCTTTTTACCATGAAGTGTCATTAAATGACCTAAGCCAAGAAATCTGCCTATAGATGGAATTTCGTAAGTTGGATGTGGGAAGAATGGTCACCAAAATTAAGAGAAAAGATATGATTACCTTCGCTGGTAATGTGTGAATCATATATGTAGCCTAGTTATCGTGGGGAGATATTAAACAATTATTTGCAAATGTGTATGCAATAAAATTCCATTGATGTACGTGTCACTAGCAGCCAAAACAGAATTAGATCCTGTGTGCTTTGCATATTTGAGAGCGGCAGAAACCATGGTTTGGGTCTTGCACTCGAAGATGAGAACACATGTCATGCATGCGCACAAGATGCGTGTCCTATCTATCTACACCGAAATTGATCAATACTCAATAGGCCTGCGCGTGTTGTTTCTAGCAATCTTGAGTATATTTGGAGGCCGGTGGCAATTATTTGCATTGGCAAAATAAGAAAAGATTTTTTTTTCAAAGAAAGACACAATGTCAAGGTCAACTTAAAATAGTTTGGGATGTTCCTCATAGGGTCATAAGAATTAATTATCTTAACTATAGTTCAATCTACTTTAGTATGGACCGACAAACTATAAATGAGCCAAATTAATTAGCAAAAGTAGGACTGCACACAAGAGGGCTATAAATACACTATCTTACTCCCCAGTCTCCATCCACAAGCTATAACTCATCTTCATAGTTCATACTCCTCATAATTCTATAGCGTTCAACTACCCACTTTCTCATGGATCCAATAGTCAACCAGGGGTGGACCTCTTCCGAGGTAGAGGAGGCATGCTCACTCATTGCTATGCTCAACACCAACAAAATCATGTACGACAGTAACGATGACAAGAACAAGAAGCACAACTACATTGTGAATTCTCTCCATGCATTGTTCCCTTCAAAGACCATGAAACATGTAACAGATCTTTATATTGATCTCGCCGTGGAAATGCATATGACCCAGTGGAGGGAGGGGACCCATGTTACTAGTGGTAGCCCGCAAAACATTTTCACCTTTTGTGACCCTTTCAACGGTAACTATGAGCTACCGATGGAGGAGAATGGTGCTAGCAGCACACACGGTATCTACACCATGGGCGACCATGCGAATGAAAACTTCGGTGTACGAGAGGAGGCAACAATCATGGACAATAATGGATTGTCCTTTGGTTGTCCTATGGAGAATACGGGGATCATGGTGACGGGTTGTTGCCGCACATCAATGGGGTTTTTGGACCGACGAGGAACACAGGTTCGTCCATGGTTGTATGCTCTCCTTTGTCATGTAGTTTTAATTGTTGTTTGTTTTCAGTGAACATATACCAATTAAGAATGTTGTGCATATTTATTATGTGAGATCAGTAGCTTATGTTGGTCATGATATTGTACTTTACTAAATGTAAACTGGACACTGTCAATTTCCATTTACAGCATGGGCGGCCTTGTTAATGAAAACTTTGAGGCACAAGAGGATGAGGATACAACCATGGATGATAATGGATTTTCATTTCGTTGCGGACTGGAGGATACAAGAATCCGGAAGACGGAGGAGGCTCCGATGATGGTAGACAAGAACAAGATGGTGGTCTTGGAGAACAATACTTCCGTTGATCGACCAGTTGTTGCCGCACATCAACGAAAGTTTTGGACCAAAGAGGAACACAAGTTAGTCGATACCTATATTATTCCTTGTCATGTAGTTTTAGTTGTTCTTTATTTAAAATCAACATATGATAATTAAGCTCTGCGAATTAATTCTATGAGGCAGGTATGTTAAATTGATATTGCACTTTACTAAATGTATATCTGGACGTTTACAGTTTACATTTTTAATAAATACTAATCCCTGCAAATTAGATATTGATGAACTTTCTTTCTTACTTTACTTTTTGGCTAAAATTTTTTATGTGATTGGACCTTGATTAAAAATTAGAAAGGCAGTAAAATAGGCCATTAAATTCCGATATGGTACGTCTTGTCGCAATCAAACAGATCAATAACCTGTAATGATTGTCGTTTCACTACAGAAAAATAGAGGTATGATAATTTTGAATTTGTAATATGTTTTGGTTGTCTACAAAATGTTCATTCACTTATGGATTTCTGATATACATATATTCTATCCAGTACCCGTAAATAAACAAAAGTAAGCATGTGTTGTTGTAGTGGTTCGAACCTGTCAAATTGGTAGTTTGCTTCAATCTATATTAGTTGCTTCAGTAAAACAACTGCACAATTCATCTTTCAGTAAACAATTTAACCTAACAATTCTTTTGAACATTATGTTCACAGGTCATTTCTTTATGGGCTGGAAGTCTATGGCCATGGCGACTGGAAAAACATATCCAAGCACTTCGCCACCACTAAGACCCCTGTCCAAGTTTCAAGCCATGCACAAAAGTTTTTCAAGAGAATACAGAAAAAGGCATCGTCAGGGACAAAGCATTACAGCATCAATGATGTCAGGCTCCATGACAATGAGCTATTGGCAGCAAATAATAGTTCTGTCACCCGGCAAGCCCTTTCTTTCACCGGCCTCAACAATGACCCAAGCTTTAAGTTGCAGGCTCCGACGAGCTCGTTAACAGTCATGAACAACCAAGCTCAGTGCTCCCCTTCCATATATAATCAACAAGTGGGTCATCAGCCAATGTGGAGTGAGCAACAGATGATGGGTTCTGTTGCAGCTGTTATGGACGGGGAAGGAAACTATGTGCCAGATGGCCAACAAGGGTCAGCTTATTTTTATCTTGGCAATGTATGAACAAGATGTAGTAGATCGTAGGCTTGGGCCATGTTTGGAATACTAGCCAGGCATGTGTCCATGAATAAACGGACTGTCCTCCTAAAGATGGCAACAAGACATTATGGCCGGCATGTGTGTTTAATAAGTGAATAAATAGTTCTGTTTCCATATATAAAAAGTATTTCACCTTCGATAGTCTCATCATCTTAATAGTGTTTCTCATGCTAAAAAAAGTGTTTGCCATCTCCCTTATTTTGTAAGACTATATATTGTCGTTGTATTGCCATATGAAAGCGTACATGATGTCTCAATATGTGGCCCTGACTGTTGTATCATAATTTGCCTACATTACGAGGTTGTAATCACCCCATGAAAAAGCACAGGAATCTTAGCAAAAAATTAAAAATTGGTTGACTAAATCAAATAAGATTCAGTTGCTGAATTACTTGAAAATCAGACCTTCTACACGATAGTAAGATCCTACTATACTAACATTAGTTTATCTAAAGCATGCATGATGGCTCTTCCCGTTTTTCGTCCAAGAGACCCTAGTAATTAATATTGTATGGTGTTGCTGCGTTGCGGCAACGTAATGCCAATATAAAAATATGATGATAGAGTTGATATAAATTAAAATTAAGGATATCATATTTCACCGTCACTATAGTTCGCAGTTCGTCACTAGGGAGTCAAACAGAGAAACCAATCAGTTATAAAAACCTTACCCTCACCATCATTTTAAATCCCAACACTCTCCATAATATTAAATTTGTGTCTCTGAGAATGGAGGATGAGGAGATCAGGGGCACGATTGGCATTTATTGAGGTATTTTCATGTTACTTCTTCTTTTAGAGACCTAGGTTGGGACGTAGGCTTGGAAGATTATATATGAAATGGCAGAGACGGCCAAAAGAAGAAATTAGTAGATGAACATTTATCGGACTGGGTCATTTCATAAAGAAACATTGGATAGTGTTTTTCTTTCCTTAATTTGGCTACAGGAATTGATCCAGTCCCCCTGAAGTTCATTTGCACCATTGTAGATTGGACCGTTGGCTCATATCTATCGTATTTTCTCGCATTAACATGAGGATTTATGGTGAGTCTGTAATCAGTATACAAATAGATGGAGACATGGAAGGACATATTGGAAGTACGGACAGTTGAGAACAAAGAGTAGGAGGCTGAGATGGCGAAGTGGGAGATGCCGCTAGTCCAAAATGAGGTGGAGGTGCTATTGAAGCGATTCGGTCATCCATCAGCAATTCCACAAAAACGGGTGCTTCAGGCCAAGGAAGAAAGACGCACTCAATCATTTGTTATGTCCTTGTCGTTTTCCCTAATTAGGTCTTTTTTTTGGACTTTGCACTGTTTTTATGCGTGCAAGTTGCTTCTGTCATGTATAGTGCTTCAGAAAGTGTTTCGATATGAATTAATAGATATAGATTTACAGGTTTAGTTTTTATTTCTTTCTTACTGAACTATAGACTTGTTGTTGTCTACTGTTATCTACTAATTTCAGTTACTTCTTTTAAAAAGTGCCTCCTAGAGAGGTTGGGCGATGGGAGCTACTCGATCTTGATTAATGCATTGCTTTGGTCTCATCATTGTGATGTTGGTCGTTATGGGTGGAATCTCAACTCACCAGCCCTGGTCTATGCCGGCGGGAAGTTGAAATTCCCCATACCGCATCATGCCATGCCCTCTTCAGAGTCGCTCAAACGCTTAATCTTACCTCTAAAAGGGGAAAACTTGTATGCTAAAGAGAACATCTATAACGGCGCCTCCTTCCTTAATGTCAAGGCCTCAGGTGAAAGGGAGTTCACCAGTCACACGGGAAAGAGGCGGACACGTCCACCATTCAGAGATCAAGATTAGGAGGCTCAAGGCGTTCGCAACCAGGAGACCAAGAAAGGAAGGCGTCCAATAGACACATGACCGGGTATAAATACCCATGTGCTGGAACCAGAAGGGGCACCTTCTACTTCGACGGCCAAGACAACAGAAGTAAAGGCCTAGTTTAGACCTATATTAGATCCAATCTTAGACATAATAGAGCCTCTGTTGAAATTATAAAGCCCCTGATCCAGGCATAAAGGGCACAGTTCCTTGAACTAAGACTGATTCAGATGAACGCAGGTGAATAGCTTTCACATGTCAAAATGAGCTTGGGAAAGCTCATTCTAGATATAATAGTGCCGGATCTCGTGGACAAAAAATGCATCTGTACTTTGTGATGTTGTACGCAGAACATGCATGTGAACAACCCAACTTGAATATTGACGTGCATACTCAATCAAGTGAATCTCAATCAACCATAGCACAAACGTCCTCAGACAACTGTGTGGAGATCACTGAATTCAGTAGCAGTGGTCGGCCATGTATTAGCTACTCTATATAACTTTATTTGTATGTACTCAATTCCACATAAGAAAATTCTATTTCTGACATAATTTATCTTATGAGCTAAAAGAAAATAAATTTGGAAAAATTAATGTTAAAGGAAAGGAAAGCCCACGGGTACTTTGAGGCTGATGACACGGATGCTGTCCATGAGCTCCTGCATTTCTTCTCCGAGTCACTCAATGCGGAGAGCCCAGCTGCACCTACACCGTTAAATATGAACCATTGTTACTTCAGTGTATGTCCAAGCGCGCAGTCTGAACTTAAACATCAGAAATAGACTTGTGAAATCACAAGTTTGTAACTGAATATTGCACAAGGAAACTATCCTGCCATGTATATTCAACACCTGATTGATCTCAACAACGCCCAATTGGATCTCTAATTTTGCCAGCTAAGGATAATTAGCAAAGAAGTTGGAATTAAATCTTACCGGACTCAACTGAACCGCTATGACTTCAGAATGGACCATGAAATCGGTATGAGCGGTAATACTAAGATTCGGCTCCTAGCAGGTTCGAACCTCATCTTACTATTGTTGAACTGAACTCCAAGATCTCAAACAATTCCACAGGAAAATACAAGAAGGGGGACAGGTAAAAGCAGACCTACCATTGGGGGACGAGACCGAGACGGTGAGGCCGCACCGCCCGCTCGCGGTCCTCCCCCAGAGAACAGGGGCGCTGAGGACGGCGGCGCGGCAGTGGAGGAAGCCGGTCGTCGGCACGATCTTTCCCAAATCCAAGCTCGTGGTCGCGCTGCTGCTGCTGCTTCCGTTTTCTTGCGGCCTCTCTGCTTAACGTGTCTGAACGTCGCATCGATCTGCACCATAGGAATTCAATGGGCCTTGCAGTTCCAAAACGTCTATACTGGGCCGCACACTGTTAATCGTTTTTTTCCTTAAATATTGTTTTTATTAAATCACGAAACTATAAGCATGATCCCAGAAATTCCGGGAGCAACTAGTTAAGGAGCGCTCCTTCGGGAGCCTCGTAACAATGAGCGCCACTTGGCGCGCTCTCAGCCGCCCGCCCCATGTCGCGCTCTGGGCGCTTCCTTCAGATTTTGTTTTTTTATTTTTCCGCACACGTTTTCGGCTTTCTAAACGGTTTTCCCGGTTTTTCGACGTTTCAGTTTTCCACCTGTCTTCCTTAGTTTTCGAGCCAAAAAAAAATTCAAATGAATTTTTTTTGCATGAAAAAATGCATTTTTTTTCTTTCACGAGAGTCACGGTTTTGCTTCCACGAAAGGCACGATTGTGCTTTTGCGAAAGTCACGACCGTGCCTCTTGGAAACGGGAAAAAACACGTTTTTTGTTGTTTTCCTTACATAAGAGGCACAGTTTTGCTTCCGCGAGAGGCACGGTTGTGCTTTCGCGAGAGTCACAGCCGTGCCTATCGGAAACGAAAAAAACGCGTTTTCTATTTTTTTTTATTCCGTGAGAGGCACGGTTTTGCTTCAGCGAGAGGCACGGTTGTTCTTTCGTGAGAGTCACGACCGTGCCTCTCAGAAACGAAAAAAAACGCGTTTTCTGTTTTTTTCTTCCATCAGAGACACAATTTTGCTTCCGCGACAGGCACGGTTGTGTTTTCGCGAGTCACGGACGTGCCTCTCAGAAACGAAAAAAAACATTCTGTTTTTTTCTTTCACGAGAGGCATAGTTTTGCTTCCACGAGAGGCGTGGTTGTGCTTTCGCGAGAGTCACGGCCGTGCCTCTCGGAAACGAAAAAAAACGCGTTTTATGTTTTTTCCTTCCGCGAGAGGCACGGTTTTGCTTCCGCAAGAGGCACGGTTGTGCTTTCGCGAGAGGCAGGGGCGTGCCTCTTTCGGAAAGGGGGAAAACCCGTGCTCCCTGGTCGGTTTTTTCGTACGTTTTTTTTTGTGAAAAAAAAGTTCATCAAAATCTATCAACATGGGATCTAGTTTTGAAGACCTCGACGCGAGGAAACCAACGGTGAAACGGTTCAAGATTTGGACGTATGGTTTAAGAGATAAAACGTTTCGAATAAACGGATCTACGAAAAAAAATTAAAACTCCCAGGTTGCGTCAAGTGGCGCACATGCAGCGTGCCACTTGTCGCAACCTGGGAAGATGGGTGTGATATTTGTAACGAGTACTCTTCAACTAGAGATTTCGAGAAATTCCACTTCTAACACCCCGTGGCTGCCGCCAGGAACAAAATGGGTGACCCACGGGGACGACGTTGCTATCTGTAACAAAAACACAACTTTTAGTTGCCACAGAAAGGAAGTTCTTGGTGAATGTTCAATGACAGTTCTGAGTGACTCCACCTAGGACTTGTCCTGAAAAATGGCCTCAATTTAGCGAGCGAACTTCTACTGACACTTTTGAATCAATGAAATATCTAATTATCTATGTATGTTTCAAAGTGAAATGGTTCGGTTGTCCCGGAACGAAAAACGGATCCAAACTGTTGAAACTGGTTTTGTTCTGTGAGTATGAATAACCCCATGTGGCTCATTAGTACCAGAGGATAATCTTTGGAAGTACCATGCTTAGAGAAACTTACATAAAGGAATGGCTAGGGAGTGGATTTTCGAGGCCTTTGGCTTAGGATTTGTCCATGGAGTTCAAACCAATCTACTTCCTCTGAAACGCTCTTATATTTATTTACAGAGGGAGTACTTTTCTTGTGCCACTCTTCATAATATGGTTGCATATTCGATGTGAATCTTTAATTCACTAAAAGCCTAGAATATATATGTTAAGAACAAGATGTTGTCGGGCCCGTGGTACTGGGATACCTAGGCCCATCAACCTACGGCCTAGAGTGCGGCGCATATTGATGGCCCGCTAGCAAGTTTCACGAGGCGGGCATCCCGAGCGAGTCACGCAGCCCCACCGAGAGCCTCGCGAGGCGGCCGCCCAAGACAACCTCCCGAGGCCCCGTTCGAAGGCGGGCAGGTCAGGGGCTTCTCAGCCCGGTTGCGCGGTCCCGTGCCCAGCACCTGGGTGACGTGTGCAGCGATGAAGGACAGCAGGCGCCGCGCCAGCCGGCGCAGACGTGGAGCATTTCCTCTTTCGTGCTAAGGGAACAAGGCCAGCCACCAGTTCCCAAAGCAATCCCCATGTAATGCTCGGATAATTATGCTACAGTAATTCCATGCCAATGATGCCACTTCACCACAATTGTTGTTGTTAACCTCGCGATGATTCAATCATGTTTGAATTCAAAATTCTAAGTTAAGTCAAGCGGCAAAAGTAAATAAAAGAAAAGAAGAAAACAAGCACACAAAAAACAAGGGGAGAGGCCCCCGCTGTTGGTGTCAAAACCGGCGGATCTCGGGTAGGGGGTCCCGAACTATGCGTCTAAAGTCGATGGTAACAGGAGACAGGGGACATGATGTTTACGGGCCCTCTCTATGGAGGTAATACCCTACTTCCTGCTTGATTGATCTTGATGAATATGAGTATTACAAGAGTTGACCTACCATTAGATCGTAATGACTAAACCCTAAAAGTCTAGTCTGGCTATGATTATGAGGATTCGGCCTATCTACGGACCTAGCCCTCTAGTTTATATATACACGGGAGGGATCTAGGGTTACACAAGGTCGGTTATAGAGAAAGGAATCTTCATAGTTGGTTGCCAAGCTTGCCTTCCACGCAAGGAGAGTCCTATCCGGAACAGGTGGAGTCTTCGTTCTTTGTATCCTTATGGCCCATCAGTCCGGCACATATTCGATAGATCGGACACCCGAGGACCCCTTAGTTCAGGACTCCCTCAGTAGCCCCTGAACCAGGCTTCAATGACGATGTGTCCGGCGCACAGATTGTCTTCAGCATTGCAAGGCGGGTTCTACTTTCCGAATACTCTATGATATTCTTTGGATGAAACGAAGGTGTCCAGATCTGCAACACAAGTACCATACACAACTGCAAGGAATATATTATTTCACGAGTCCCATCTGCTAACAACTTTTGGCAAGATGACATCACATCTGTTCGGTCACTATATCGAACCATTTTTGTCCACCGTTCCGCGCTTCGAGATGCGGTTTCCGTTGGCACATCTTGTCAAAGTAGAGATCGTGTCCCCTTATTGCAGGGTTTTCATCAATGCGGGCGTGGGTAACCCAACCGTGCCTTTTACATAGCCCTTGGGATCAGGCGAGTTTTAGGGCGAGTGGGGAGGCATTCAATATTCACTGCCTTTATAAGGGGATAAGGATTCCCCCTTCTTCTCCCACGCCCTCTGTCTTCCTATGCCCTTCCACTCTTGAGCTCCAGTGCCCAACTTCCCATTTTCTTCCCACTCAAGCTAGCACTCAACCATGTCCGGATTCGTAGGTCAAGGCAAGTGGATGGTCTCCTCCGTCAAGGAGAAGGACATTACTGAGCTTCGGGCGGCCGGGTAGTTGGCGAAGGAAGTCGCCCGCCGTCTTCCAGCCCAGGGGCAAGTCGTCCCCACACCGAAGCCCAATGAGAGGGTGGTATTCATCCATCATTTCCTCCGCGAGCTAGGGGTTTCCACTCCACCCTTTCGTCCGCGGGCTGATGTACTATTACGGGATAAACTTCCATGATCTATCCCCGGACTCTTTCCTCAACATCTCGGCATTCATCGTCATGTGTGAGGCCTTCCTCCGCATTCAACCCCACTTCGGGCTGTGGCTCAAGGTCTTCAACGTGAAACCGAAGGTGGTGGATGGCCAGCACGCGGAGTGCGGAGGTGCCATGGTGAGTAAGCTGACCAATGTCTCCTGGCCAAAAGGCACTTTCGTGGAGACTGTCAAGGAATGGCAGAAACGATGGTTCTACATCACAGAACCCCGCGGCACAAACTGGGCCGCAACTGCCAAATTTAACTCCGGCGCTCCCATGCGACTCACCTCTTGGGTCGAGAAGAGCCTGAACTGGTGTTCGCCAGATGAGCTGATAGCGCTGCAAACGCGCATTCAAAGCATGGCGGACAAGGATGTCAAACTTGTCGATATAATCCAGGTGATGCTAGTTCGCTGGATTCTCCCGTGCCAAAGCCGAAGCCTCCCTCTATGGGACTTCAATCCAAAGAAGCACCATACCCTGAAGAGGCTCTTCGAAACCACTCATGAAGACACCTGGAAGTTGCTCTTCAAGGGCAACGAGACACCGCCGGCCACAGATTCGGACCCCGGGCACGACATTAACCACCTCGCCAACGAGGTATGCTAATTTTAATGCATCCCCTACTTGCTTGTTTCAAGGATGATATCTAAGCTTTTATTATCATTGCTTATTCAGGACTGGATGGAGAGGGCGAAGCGGATCCAGTGTCCGGCTCCGCTGCCTGAAGAACCACTCATCCCGCGTTTAGCGAAGATGCTGGTGCTGGCGCCCTATACGGCGCCGGCGAAGAAGGCCATGGGGAAGGCCAAGGGAGTCCGGAGTGGCCCCCACCGCAAGGGCGCTTCGGACGCGACGTCCGAAGACAAGACCCGCTCCTCCGTCGCCGAAGACGACGGCGATGAGGAGGAGGAGGAGAGTGATTCTCCCCTTGATGGGGGGGAGGAAGAAGAGGGCGGCCTCCACAATTCTGAAGGCAGAGGCGCCCAAGAAGGGGAAAGGCCCACTCGTGGGCAGCTCCGCATGGGACATCAACAACAGTCTGGTGCGACGCCCCCGCACTAAGCCTCGGGCTGCATCGTAAGCGCTA
Source organism: Triticum dicoccoides (assembly GCF_002162155.2). Classification (NCBI taxonomy): domain Eukaryota; kingdom Viridiplantae; phylum Streptophyta; class Magnoliopsida; order Poales; family Poaceae; genus Triticum; species Triticum dicoccoides. Next base: position 92,594,921 of record NC_041392.1, on the reverse strand, counting down.
AGACTCATACATGCCCATAAATCTAACCTCTCCTCTTTGTTGTATTGACATGATTAATTATGCTATTGCAGTCCGGCCCATGACAGCTCCTAGTGATCCTCATCAAGAGGCTCGTTGGACTCAAAGGAGATGGCCAGCGAGACACCGTCGACCGATTACTCTCCCAAGGCCAAGGGAGATGTTGAGGTGCTATCCCGAAGGACCTTCCCAGGCTAGGGAGAGGTTCGGGAGACCTTCAAGGCGGCGCTGGAGGGTGATACCTCGGCCACCGGACACATGGTGGAACAAGCCCCCATGGAGACTGACGATGGGGGCCGTGCTCAATTCAGCCCCCCTCTGAGCACGGATCCGGAGACCCATACGACCATGGAGTCCGACAAGCAGCCTCGAGAGAAGGAAGCGCACCCGTCCCACCGGCGACCTCTGTCCAACCAGAGGCGTCAGATAATCTATTGGAAGCGCTACGAGGCGCTTCCATTGTGGAAGAACACCGTATCTTTATGGGTATGGTGATTGAGAAGGTTCAGTCCGTTAAGAGCGGACTGACCGAAGCCTGCAGCGGTCTGCTGACAAGTTTTGAGGTAAGTAGCATTAACCGAGAAAATCTCAGTATAAACAGTAGTCCCTGAGACACTGTCCGGTGCTCGGAAAGAGAAGCCGGATAGAGGATCAATGAAATTTCATAGGAAACTAACTAAAATGTGTCTGATGTGAATAAATAGGCTTCGCTGCTGGTCGTGACCTCTCGCACTGCCGAAGTCTCTGGACTAAAGTAGAGACTGGAGCGGGCCGAGGAGGAACTCGGCCAAGCGAGGAAGCAGCTGGAAGACCAGCAAGGTATGCAATGGCTCGCTATATATTCGGAAAGAGTAAATGATGTATACTGACCGTAGTGTCATTATATGTGTAGGGGAGACGACTGAGGTTGAGGCCCTGAAAAAGGCCCTGGCCAAAGCCGAGGGGAAAGCTGTCAAGGAGCAGGCCGCTCGCAAGAAGCTGAAGGCCCGGCTGAACGAGGTCCAGCAAGAGCTCCAGGAAGCGGTGAAGAAGTACGAGACCCTAGAGGACGATGTTTCGGCTCGAGAGACCGAACTCTCCAAGGCTCGTCAAAGAGCGGAAGCAGCCCGGGTTGAAGCCCAGGGTGCCCTCCAGGAGATCCAAGAGGCCAGGAAGATCACGGCGGGTAAGGCGTTTAGTATGCAAAGCAAGTATATGAAGAAGAAGTATTTCTTACTAACCCGGATTCGGAGTTCTCCAAGAGCCTTCGCCGATCTGCCACGCAGTGTGTTCGACACCGCGGAGTTCTTCCGAGCCGAAGAAGGGAGCTCCACAGAGAAATTGTTCTGGTCGCAGTATCTTGCACCAGAGCATCCCACGCCCTTCACTGATTAGCTAAAACAGCTGGTGGAGCTGCATAGGGTGGCCGAACTAGCCATGAAGGATTTGATAATCCGGCTGTGGCCAGCCGAAGCTATGCCCGGCAGCTACTTCGGGCTTGTGAAGCGGCTGGTGAACGCATGTCCTTCGCTGGACGCCGTCAAGCGATCAGCCTGTATTAAAGGTGCGCGTATGGCCTTCGCCCGCTGCAAGATGTTGTGGGCGAAGATGGACGCCGTCGAGCTGACCAAGGGGCCGCAAGAGGGCAAGGAGCACCGCACACCCAAGCGCTATTTTGCAGATGTCCTAGAGGGGTCTTGCATTGTAGCAACGTAGTATGGGTAAGACATTATTTTCGAATGGATACATTCATGTTGTCTTTGCCTTGTATGATGAAACAGAACTTTTATGTAATATAATACTTTAAAAAATTTCTCCTCCTATGCGGCCGTTTTATGTGAAATCTGAGAGTTGGCCAGTCGTTGGATTCTGCCCCCACGTAGGAAATACGGGGGTGTTCGGGATGTAATCTAAACACTCTTCATCCAATTGTTTGGTCCTTGAAGGAGGTGTTTAGCACGACGAACCAGGCAATCGGACTATGCCGCTTTAGCACTCTCACTTAGCCATAGGAGTTCGACAATAGAAATATATGTGCAGCCCCTAGTATCCGATCGGGTAAGTACCAATCCCTCGCGTAATGCGGAAAAAATCTCTAAGGATTTGAGACCTCCGAAGAGCTGACCGGCTCTCACCGCATCATGACAGTCAGTTTTTGGCTTCTCTACTGAGGTGCTCACTTGGGTAAACCAAGGCACAATCGCAGTAGTTATCCCTTTACTACCCTAGCCGATATAGCGGAACATAAGGTAGCAAGCACAGGAGCCGGGCAACCCAACTATTGACCAAAGACATGATTTAGAGCCAATGCATATAGTGCTAAATTCGGGGTGCCGAACTGTACTGTAAAAGTGTTCGGACTTTTGTTGCCATGTTGTGGGGCGCTATGAAGCCCCTGGAAAATTGAAACGCACCCGAGTGTATAGGTGTTAACTGATAGAATTACCTGGAAGGAAAAGGCAAAAAGAAAGAAAAAGGAAGAACCAGTGGTAAGCTAGAGCCGTGAAAATTTGGGCCGCAAACTGTTTCTATTATAATTTCATTGGTGCATTAAAGTGCATTTATACAAGTAATGCAATAAGAGGAAAGGCTATTTACTATGCCTTCACCAAGAGAGAGCTGCGTGTGGGTCCTGAAGATAGGTAAAGGGATCGTTAAAGAGACCACCTAAGAGTTTCCCAGTACGTCCGTGCTTCTTGTTGTCTTAGTGTTTTTATCCTACGAAAATAAATGATGGTCAAGCCGCCAGGAAAGGCCTGTAAAAAAAGGAAAAACAAAAGAAAAAAGGGGAATAGTGAAAGTATGAGTGTCCAGGGCGGTCGAGCCGTATTGCGGATCTCAAGCTGATTATGCCTCCATCCGGGTCCATGGTATTTTTAGTGCGTAAATATGTATGCGTGGTATGATGGCCGCCACTTGGTCAGGACGGGGACGGAGGCCAAATTTCTAGTTGAGCTCCTGACGAGCCGAGTTGTCCTTCTGCGGAGTGGTTCGGACTCTCTTGGCAGTGTCCGAGGGATCGGCTGCCGAATTGAGGTTCTGCTTGACAAGGCCGCCGTGTACCTCTATCGCTAAGGCAGCGGTGTTCACCTCGGTGCGGAGGGAGCATCCCGTATTTCCATTGACTGTTATGACGCCGCGAGGTTCGGGCATCTTAAGCTTGAGATAAGCGTAGTGTGGGACCGTATTGAATCGAGCAAATGCGGTTCGTCCATGCAGCGCGTGGTAGCCTCTGCGAAAGGGGATGATATCGAAGATTAACTCCTCACTTCGGAAGTTGTCTGGAGACCCGAAGACAACCTCTAGTGTGATTGAGCCCGTGCAGCGGGCCTCTACGCCTGGTATGACTCCTTTAGAGGTAGTGTTTGTGGGCTTGATCCGCGATGGGTTAACGCCCATTTTGCGCATTGTATCCTGATAGAGCAAGTTGAGGCTACTGCCACCGTCCATCAGGACTTGCGTCAGGTGGAACCCATCAATTATTGGGTCCAAGACTAGTGCGGCTGAACCGCCATGATAGATACTGGTTGGATGATCCCCACGTTCAAAAGTGATCGGGCATGACGACCATGGATTAAATTTTGGGGCGACTGGCTCTCTCGGGTAGACGTCCCTGAGCGTGTGTTTGCGCTCCGTCTTCGGGATGTGGGTAGCGTATATCATGTTTACTGTTTTGACCTAAGGAGGGAAGTTCTTCTGTTCCCCTGTGTTCGGCGGCCGGGGCTCCTCCTCCTCGTCTTAGCTCTGCGATCCCTTATCCTTGTTTTCGGCATTTAACTTTCCGGCCTGTTTAAAAACCCAACAATCTCTATTGGTATGATTGGGTGGTTTGTCTAGGGTGCCATGAATCTGGCACGGACGATTGAGTATGCGGTACAGGCTAGATGGGCCAGAATTGTTCTTTTTGAACGGCTTCTTCCACTGACCAGGCTTAGAGCCACTGAATCCGGCATTGACCGTCGTATCCTCGGTGTTGTCATTGTTATTTCAACGTTTGTACCTGTTGCGTTGAGACTTGTCGTTGCTATTTTTAGCTTCAGGGGTGCCGGCGTCGGTTGCATTGTTTTTGCTACGGGCCAACCAACTATCCTCGCCCGTGCAAAAGCGGGTCATGAGTGCTGTGAGGGCCGCCGTGGACTTTTGCTTCTCTTGGCTGAGGTGGCGGGCGAGCCATTTATCGCGGATGCTGTGTTTAAAGGCCGCTAGGGCTTCGGCATCCGGATAGTCGACTATCCGGTTCTTTTTAGTTAGGAACCTAGTCCAGAATTTTCTGGCGGACTCTCCAGGCTGTTGAACTATATGGCTTAAGTCATCGGCATCCAGAGGTCAGACGTATATACCTTGGAAGTTATCAAGGAAGGCTTCTTCCAAGTCCTCCCAGGTGCCGATGGAGTTTTCGGGCAGGCAGTTCAACCAGTGCCATGCTGGTCCTTTGAGTTTCAGGGGGAGGTATTGATGGCGTGGAGGTCATCTCCGCGAGCCATATGAATGTGGAGAATAAAGTCCTCGATCCACACCATGGGGTCATTTGTTCCATCGTATGATTCGATGTTGACGGGTTTAAACCCTTCTGGGAATTTGTGATCCATTACTTCGTCAGTGAAGCAAAGAGGGTGTGCGGCGCCTCTATATCGGGCTGTATCGCGACGTAGCTCTGATGGGGTCCGTCTGCGGCTTTCAGCCCGCGCATGACTAGGTTTGTCACGTCCGAACAGATGGCCATCGTCGCGTGTCGGGGCACGTTGCTACCTCTTGAGCACTGCGTTGGTTTTCCCTTGAAGAGGAAAGGGTGAGGCAGCAAAGTAGCGTAAGTATTTCCCTCGGTTTTTGAGAACCAAGGTATCAATCCAGTAGGAGATCATGCTCGAGTCCAATGCACCTACACAAACAAATAAGAACCTCGCAACCAACGCGATAAAGGGGTTGTCAATCACTTCACGGTCACTTACGAGAGTGAGATAGATATGATAAGATAATATTTTTGGCATTTTTATGATAAAGAGAAATAAAGATGCAAAGTAAAATAAACGTCAAAGGAAATAACTAAGTTTTGGAAGATTAATATGATGGAAGATAGACCCGGGGGCCATAGGTTTCACTAGTGGCATAAGTATTATGGTGGGTAAACGAATTACTGTCGAGCAATTGATAGAATTGAGCATAGTTATGAGAATATCTAGGTATGATCATGTATATAGGCATCATGTCCGCGACAAGTAGACCGAAATGATTCTGCATCTACTACTATTACTCCACACATCGACCGCTATCCAGCATGCATCTAGAGTATTAAGTTCATAAGAACAAAGTAATGCTTTAAGTAAGATGACGTGATGTAGAGGGATAAACTCATGCAATATGATATAAACCCCATCTTTTTATCCTCGATGGAAAAATACAATACGTGTCGGTTCCCTTTCTGTCACAGGGATCGAGCACCGCAAGATTGAACCCAAAGCTATGCACTTCTCCCATTGCAAGAAAGATCAATCTAGTAGGCCAAACCAAACTGATAATTTGAAGATACTTGCAAAGATAAACCAGTCATACATAAAAGAATTCAGAGGATAATCAAATATTGTTCATAGATAATTTGGATCATAAACCCACAATTCATTGGATCTCAACAAACACACCGCAAAAGAAAATTACATTGAATAGATCTCCAAGAAGATTGAGGAGAACTTTGTATTGAGATCCAAACAGTAGTAGAACACAGGGCTTTGGTTCGAGCCTGCCAAGCCCATTAGTCCTGGTTCAGTCAAGAATCGGGACCCATGGGGGGCATACGTCCCGGTTCGTGCGCCCAGGGGCCCGGCCGGGCCTCGGGAGGCATTTGTCCCGGTTTATGTGGACCCATTTATGCCGGTTCTAGGCACGAACCGGGAACAATGGGCCTCGCTCCTGGCCCACAGATTTTCTTCCCGGTTCGTGCCTAGAACCGTGACAGAAGGGTGGCGTTTAGTCCCGGTTCCAGCCAGAAACTAGGACCAATGAGGTGGCTATATATACCCCCTCGCCGGCCAGCAGAGCAGTCCACACTGCTCTGTTTTTTGGCAGACGAGGGGAGGGCATTTGGGTGCTCTAGCTCACCTCCTATGCACATGAGGTGTTTAATGAAATGCCCGAGCCACGCTAGTTAAGTTTTCTCCTCTCGAAGCTTGACCTCCAAGCTCCACTTTCCCGAGATTTGTCTAGGTTTAGCGGTCCGTCACGCCCCATCCCTGTCTTCATCGCCGTCGATCGCCCGCGCCGATATCGTCACTGGCACCACCGTGGTGAGCATCTTGTTCTTATCTTCTTTCTGATTTTTTACTTTAGATAGATACTTGTCTGATTTTCTTACTTTAGATAGATACTTGTCTGATTTTCTTACTTTTGACACACATAATTATATATAATGCACGTAGAAGAACCGGCAATGGATGTACGGTGACAGACACACCTCCGAGTACATTAAGGGCGTGCATGAATTTCTCGAAGTGGCTGAGGCAAACAAGCAGAATGGTTTTATGTGTTGTCCATGCCCTAAATGTGGGAATACGATGCCTTACTCTAACTAGAAAATCCTGCACACCCACCTGCTTTACAAGGGTTTCATGCCACACTATAATATTTGGACGAGGCACGGAGAAATTAGGGTTATGATGGAAGACGGCGAAGAAGAAGAGGACGATGACAACTATGTGCCCCCTGAATACGGTGATGCTGCAATGGGGGGAGCTGTTGAAGATCAAGAGGAACCAGACGATGTGCCCAATGATGCTGCAACGGGGGAAGCTGCTGAAGATCAAGAGGAACCAGAGGATGTGCCCGATGATGATGATCTCCGCCGGGTCATTATCGATGCAAGGACGCAATGCAAAAGTCAAAAGGAGAAGCTGAAGTTCGGTCACATGTTAGAGGATCACAAAAAGGGTTGTACCCCAATTGTGAAGATGGCAACAGAAAGCTCGGTACCGTACTGGAATTGCTGCAGTGGAAGGCAGAGAATGCTGTGCCTGACAAAGGATTTGAGAAGCTACTGAAAATATTAAAGAAGAAGCTTCCAGAGGATAACGAATTGCCCAACAATACGTACGCAACAAAGAAGGTCGTATGCGCTCTAGGATTGGAGGTGCAGAAGATACATACATGCACTAATGACTGCATCCTCTACCACGGTGCGTACAAGGATTTGAACGCATGCCCGGTATGCGGTGCATTGCGGTATAAGATCAGACGAGATGATCCTGGTGATGTTGATGGCGAGCCCCGCAGGAAGAGGGTTCATGCGAAGGTGATGTGTATGCTCCTATAATACCACGGTTGAAACAATTGTTTAGAAAGAAAGAGCATGCCAAGTTGATGCGATGAAACAGTGAGGACCGTAAGAAACACGGGAAGTTGAGAGCACATGATGACGGGTTGAAGTGGAGAAAATCCAGAGAAAGTACTGGGCTGAGTTTGCAGGTGACTCAAGGAACGTATGGTTTGCTTTAAGCGTGGATGGCATTAATCCTTTCGGGGAGCAGAGCAACAATCACAGCACCTGGCCTATGACTCTATGTATGTATAACCTTCCTCCTTGGATGTGCATGAAGCGGAAGTTCATTATGATGCCAGTTCTCATCCAAGGCCCTAAGCAACCCGGCAATGACATTGATGTGTACCTAAGGCCATTAGTTGAAGAAATTTTATAGCTGTGGAATGGAAACGGTGTACGTGCGTGGGATGAGCACAAACAAACAGGAATTTAACCTGCACGCGTTGCTGTTTGTAAACATCAACGATTGGCCCCCTCTCAGTAACCCTTCAGGACAGAAAAACAAGGGATACCACGCATGCACACACTGTTTAGATGACACCAAAAGTATATACCTGGACAAATACAGGAAGAATGTGTACCTGGGCCATCGTTGATTTGTTCCGACCAACCATCAATGTCGAAAGAAAGGCAAGCATTTCAAAGGCGAGGCAGATCACCAGAAGAAGCCCGCCATGCGTACCGGTGATCATGTACTTGCTATGGTCAATGATTTACACATAATCTTTGGAAAGGGTCTCGGCGGACTAGCTATTCCGAATGACGCTGAGGGACGCGCACCCATGTGGAAGAAGAAATCTATATTTTGGGACCTACCCTACTGGAAAGACCTAGAGGTCCGCTCTTCGATCGACGTGATGCACGTGATGAAGAACCTTTGCGTGAACCTGCTAGGCTTCTTGGGCATGTATGGGAAGACAAAAGATATAGCTGAGGCACGGGAGGACCTGCAACATTTGCACGAAAAAGACAGCATGCCTCCAAAGCAGTATGAAGGTCCTGCCAGCTACGCTCTTACCAAAGAAGAGAAGGAAATCTTCTTTGAATGCCTGCTTAGTATGAAGGTCCCGACTGGCTTCTCGTCAAATATAAGGGAATAATAAATATGCCAGAGAAAAAGTTCCAAAACCTAAAGTCTCATGACTACCACGTGATTATGACGCAACTGCTTTTGGTTGCATTGAGGGGGCTTCTACCGAAAAACGTCTGATTAGCCATTGTGAAGCTATGTGCATTCCTCAATGCAATCTCTCAGAAGGTGATCGATCCAGAAATCATACCAAGGCGAACGAGTGATGTGGTGTGCTACCTCTTGAGCACTGCGTTGGTTTTCCGCGAAGTGGAAGGGATGATGCAGCAAAGTAGCGTAAGTATTTCCCTCAGTTTTTGAGAACCAAGGTATAAATCCAGTAGGAGGCTACGCATGAGTCCCTCGTACCTACACAAAACCAATAAATCCTCGCAACCAACGCAAATAGGGGTTGTCAATCCCTATAAGGCCACTTACGAGAGTGAGATCTGATATATATGATAAGATAATATTTTTGGTATTTTTATGATAAAATATGCAAAGTAAAATAAAGGCAAAGTAAATAGCAAAGGAAATAACTAAGTAGTAGGAGATCAATATGATAAAGATAGACCCGGGGGCCATAGTTTTCACTAGTGGCTTCTCTCGAGAGCATAAGTATTCTACGGTGGGTGAACAAATTATCGTTGAGCAATTGACAGAATTGAGCATAGTTATGAGAATATCTAGGTATGATCATGTATATAGGCATCACGTCCGAGACAAGTAGATGGACTCCTGCCTGCATCTACTACTATTACTCCACTCATCGACCGCTATCCAGCATGCATCTAGAGTATTAAGTTAAAAACAGAGTAACGCCTTAAGCAAGATGACACGATGTAGAGGGATAGACTCATGCAATATGAAGAAAACCCCATCTTGTTATCCTTGATGGCAACAATACAATACGTGCCTTGCTGCCCCTACTGTCACTGGGAAATGACACCGCAAGATTGAACCCAAAGCTAAGCACTTCTCCAATTGCAAGAAAGATCAATCTAGTAGGCCAAACCAAACTGATAATTCGAAGAGACTTCCAAAGATAACCAATCATACATAAAAGAATTCAGAGAAGATTCAAATATTATTCATAGATAGACTTGATCATAAACCCACAATTCATCAATCTCAACAAACACACCGCAAAAAGAAGATTACGTCGAATAGTTCTCCACAAGAGAGGGGGAGAACATTGTATTGAGATCCAAAAAGAGAGAAGAAGCCATCTAGCTACTAACTATGGACCCGTAGGTCTGAGGTAAACTACTCACACTTCATCGAAGAGGCTATGGTTTTGATGTAGAAGCCCTCCATGATCGATGCCCCCTCCGGCAGAGCTCCGGAACAGGCCCCAAGATGGGATCTTGTGGATACAGAAAGTTGCGGCGGTGGAATTAGGTTTTTGGCTCAGTATCTGATCGTTTGTGGGTACGTAGGTATATATAGGAGGAAGGAGTACGTCGGTGGAGCAACAGGGGGCCCATGAGGGTGGAGGGTGCGCGGGAGACTTGGACCCTACGTCAAGAACGAAAAGAGGAGGCCACGAGGTAGGGGGGCGCGCTGTTTCATACTTTTGACATTCTCAAAACTTTTTCAATCTTCACGCAATACATGAGCATGAGCCATGGATATAGCACTATAGGTGGAATAGAGTGGTGGTTGTGGAGAAGACAAAAAGGAAGAAGATAGTCTCACATCAACTAGGCGTATCAATGGGCTATGGAGATGCCCATCAATAGATATCAATGTGAGTGAGTAGGGATTGCCATGCAACGGATGCACTAGAGCTATAAGCATATGAAAGCTCAAAAAGAAACTAAGTGGGTGTGCATCCAACTTGCTTGCTCATGAAGACCTAGGGCATTTTGAGGAAGCCCATCATTGGGATATACAAGCCAAGTTCTATAATGAAAGATTCCCACTAGTATATGAAAGTGATAACATGAGAGACTCTCTACTATGAAGATCATGGTGCTACTTTGAAGCACAAGTGTGGTAAAAGGATAGTAACATTGTCCCTTCTCTCTTTTTCTCTCATTTTTTTATTTGGGCCTTTTCTCTTTTTTTATGGCCTCTTTTCTTTCTCTTTTTTTATTTATTTTTCGTCCGGAGTCTCATCCCAACTTGTGGGGGAATCATAGTCTCCATCATCCTTTCCTCACTGGGACAATGCTCTAATAATGATGATCATCACACTTTTATTTTTCTTACAACTCAACAATTACAACTCGATACTTAGAACAAAATATGACTCTATATGAATGCCTCTGGTGGTGTACCAGGATATGCAATGACTGATGAGTGACATGTATGAAAGAATTATGAATGGTGGCTTTGCCACAAATACGATGTCAACTACATGATCATGCTAAGCAATATGATAATGATGGAGTGTGTCATAATAAACGAAACGGTGGAAAGTTGCATGGCAATATATCTCGGAATGGCTATGGAAATGCCATAATAGGTAGGTATGGTGGCTGTTTTGAGGAAGGTATATGGTGGGTGTATGATACCGGCGAAAGGTCCGCGGTATTAGAGAGGCTAGCAAAGGTGGAAGGGTGAGAGTGCGTATAATCCATGGACTCAACATTAGTCATAAAGAACTCATATACTTATTGAAAAATCTACAAGTTATGAAAGCATAGTATTACGCGCATGCTCCTAGGGGGATAGATTTGTCGGATTTCGGGTTCCGACAGACCCTTGAGGTTCGAACACTGGGTGTGCGCGGAGATCTCTCCCCTACCGATCTACGTCCAATCTCCTCGTGTGATCCAAGCTGGAAACAACGAACAACACAAGGGGCACGAGGTTTATACTGGTTCGGGCCACCGTTGTGTTGTAATAGTCTACTCCAGTGTGTGGTGTGGTGGATTTCCTCGGGGGCTGATGATGAATAGTACAAGGGAAGAATAGCCTCACGAGAGGTGTTCTTGAGCTGGTGCGATGAACTGCTGGGGTGAGTCAGTCGCCTCTTTCTCTCTCTGCTAGGGTTATGCTAGATCTCTCACTGCCTCTGTCGATTCCCCCTCTACTCTGTGGTGGCTAGCTCTATTTATAGAGGCCCTGGGCCTCTCCCCAAATAAGGAGTGGGAAGGGCGCCAACAATTGGCCATTTTGAAGGGGAACATATAGTATAAGTTATCCTGACCAAAGGTGGTCCTCGGCTGCCAAAAGCACTGGTGATGACGCCGTCTTGGGCTCCACGGTGACCTCCGTCCTCCTGCTATGTTGGTCTTGGTCTTGTTGCACCAAAATGGTAACCTTTGCACGGTGCCTTGGCCTGTGCTTGCCCCCTTTGCACCAAAGGGGGAACAAGGACACTGCGCAGGCCGACGCCCGCCTGGTGCCCGCCTGGCCTCGATCGTCATGGCTTGTGTCACGGGCTCCTAGTGAGGTGCCTCTGCCTTGATCTCTCCACCTCCTCGCGAGCCTGCCTGATGAGGCTGCCTCTGAGGAAGCTTCCTGTCGTCCGCCCTGCGAGGCTTGGCCCCTCGCGAGGGTCTTGAGCTTGAGCTGATGAAGATAGGCCGCGCTGGGCCCCCACTTGAGCCACGCCGCAGGCCGCAGGCAGGCAAGTCTGGAGACCCCCATTCCCAGAACGCCGATAGTAGCCCCCGGGCCCAAGGCGTGCCCGAGCTTGGCCTAGCAGGAAAGCGAAGGGGCAAGCGCGAAGTGTCGCGGGCCCTAACAGCCTGCGGCCTTGGGCGCCGCGTGGTGATTGATCGGATGTGGGCGACTGCGCTTTCCCACGACGCCTCGGCGGCCGCACGACTTGACAAGTCCCTGCATGCAGAGAAACCGATCATGATTATCTGCGATCGTGGTGCTCGACGGTTGGCCTCCTCCGGCTATAAGTACGGGGCCGAGCGAGCACCTTCAGCCCATCCCTTCCTGCTGCTCCTTGCCTTCTTCCTGGCTACTCGTCGCTCCCATGGCTCCAAAGAGATTCTCGGCCGCGGAGAAAGGAAAGGCCCGCCAGGCAGGGCCTGACTCCCCCCGACCAAGCGCGGCCGGGGCCGCCCTCGCAAGTATTCCAAGGTCCCCATAGTGGCCTCCCGCGGCCATGGAGGTGGTTCCCTGCACGGTGGTGAGCACCCGGTTGCCGATGGGGGGCACGCCGTGGCTGCACGCCCCCCTAGGCCACGCTTTCGCTCTGTGGAGGTGCTGCCGGAGTTCGTCGTGTGGTCGGTGGACCCAACCAGCACCCGGCTCCAGCTCCCTCGTTTCTTCGTAGATGAACTGCCGGCCAGCACCCACTGCGGCTTCTGGCTCCAGGCAGACGACTGCTGTAGCAGGGCTTCCTAGGCTTCGCTGGAGGTCTCCGTTTCTGGGAATGGGGCCCTGACCCGCGGCTGGCAAACGTTTGCCTACGCGCGCGGCCTGGGCCGGTGGTGCACCCTGCACTTCAAGTTCGATGGCGACGCCACCCTCTATGTGAGGGTGTTCGGGAAAGATGGTCGTCGTGCTGGGTGCTGCCCCGAAGACGACGACCGCGGCCGCCTGCCCAGCCCCGGTACTGACCAGGATGAAGATGGCGACAGGCGTACAGGCGGCGGTGCTCGGGGTTTGCTGGGCTTCGGTGACTCCCTCTCAGGTAGCAGCTCCTCCAGCGGTGGCCACGACCAGCCCCCGCACCGTCGCGCCCGCCTGGGTGAAGGTAGCGGGTCAGCCTGCCGTCCGGCCCCGGCGAAGTGAGAGGAGGGATCTGCCTGAGCCCCGGGAACAGCTCAAACCTTCACTATGGGTTGGTGCAGGACGAATCACGCCCATTTTGTTTTCCTTCTTTTCCTGTGCAGAAACAGAAGGTAGTATAGGGCCCCGCAGGGGCGTGTTAGAACTGCTGCTGTTAACCATCGTGCTACTTCCACTATTTCCCTACTACGTTTCCATGCCGTGCACCCATGTACGGGAATTATTTTAGCTCGATGGGGCTTGACGCGGTCCTCACCAAGGTTGTCAGACTCGCGATTTTGAATCAGATCGGAGCTCCAATGGTAAGATCGCAAATCGTAGAATCTTCACTATCAGGATCATAGAAACATAGATTCTATGAACTAAAATCATAGAATCATAGGGGTTAGTTTGGATCATAAAGTCATAGAATCGTATAACAGAATCGCGATTCTGACAACCTTGGTCCTCGCCTCCCGAGGCCGTAGCCTCGCCGTGCGCTTTGTGCCCTGCAAGGATTAGTAGAAGGGGTAACTTTCGGTCTTGGTTGTGGGGGCGATCGGCCCAGGTTCTGCGCTCGTGTCGCGATGCCGGTGAGGCACGGACTGGGAGGGCTGCTCCCGCAGAGGACTCGGATAGGAAAGCTCCAAACAATCAAGGCAGAAAAACACTCGCGAGGGCACCCGCGAACCTCCCTCGCGAGACTTGTGTGAGAGAAAACGAGGCAAGCGAGCGAGAAAGACAAAGAGTAGCAAGTCAGGAACGTCAACAGCTTCAATAAAACTTCAAACGGGAATAACCAAGCCAACTGCAGAAAGCAAATGAAAAAGCCGCGTCCGACACCTATTCTAGTCTTCGACGTCTTCTCAGTAGCGCGGAGCTAAGTACTGCCACTGGGTGTGGGCGGGAGCCCCCGAGGCCCAAGGGCGGCACTCCGGAGACTCCGGGGCGTGTATAGCCCCACTCATTATTACGTGAGAGTGTCACGGGCGGCGAGCTTCACAGGCATTGGCCTTCTTCACAGGCACCGCGCCTTTCCCGAAATGCGGCAGCTTCACAGGCATTTGCCTTCTTCGCAGGCACCGGGCCTTTCCCTAAACACGGTAGCTTCACAGGCATTTGCCTTCTTCACAGGCACTGGACCTTTCCCAAAACGCGGCAGCTTCACAGGCATTTGCCTTCTTCACAGGCACTGGGCCTTTCCCAAAACGCGGCAGCTTCACAGGCATTTGCCTTCTTCACAGGCACCAGGACTTTCCCAAAACGTGGCAGCTTCATAGGCATTTGCCTTCTTCATAGGCACCGGGCCTTTCCTAGGCGCTAGGCCTCGCTCAGGGATAGAACCTCCGGAGATGTTGAATGTTCCACGCGTTTTGGATGGGCACCCCCTCCGTGGTCTCCAAGCGTGCGGAGCCAGGCCTGGAGACATGAAGAACCTTGAATGGGCCCTCCCACATGGGAGAGAGCTTGTGCAGCCCCTCCCTGGAGAGAACCCGTTTGAGTATGAGATCCCTGTTGGGGAACGTTGCAGAAAATTAAAATTTTTCCTACGGTTTCACCAAGATCCATCTATGAGTTCATCTAAGCAACGAGTCACGGGGAAGAGTTTGCATCTACATACCACTTGTAGATCACGAGCGGAAGCTTGCCAAGGGGATGGTGATGATGGAATCGTACTCGAACGTGATTCGGATCACCGATGTCCAAGTGCTGAACGGACAGCACCTCCGCGTTCAACACACGTACGGGACGGGAGACGTCTCCTCCGTCTTGATCCAGCAAGGAGGAAGGAGAGGTTGAGGAAGGCAGCTCCAACGGCAGCACGACGGCGTGGTGTAGTTGGTGCAGCAGTATTCCGATAGAGCTTCGCCAAGCACGTACGTAGGAGGAGAGGTGTTGGGGAGGGGAGGGGCTGCGCCTTGAGTTGTGGTGTATTGCAGCCCTCCCCTCACCCCTCTATATATAGGGGAAGGGGCAAGGGGGGCCGGCCCTCTAGGGGAAACCCTAAGGGGGGCGGCGGCCAAGGGGTGGGGGGCTTGCCCCCCAAGCAAGGGGGTGCGCCCCCTTTAGGGTTTCCCCCCCAACCCTAGGTGCATGGGCCCAAGGGGGGGGGGCGCCAAGCCAACTAGGGGCTGGCTGCTATCCCTACGCAGCCCAAGTGCCCCCCCGGGAGGGGTGGTCCCTCCCGGTGGACCCCCGGAACCTTTCCGGTGGTCCCGGTACAATACCGGTATGACCCCGAAACTTTCCGGTGCCCGTTTAACAACTTCCCATACATAAAACTTTACCTCCGGACCATTCCGGAACTCCTCGTGACGTCCGGGATCTCATTCGGGACTCCGAACAACATTCGGTAATCACATACTTGTCTTCCTGATAACCCTAGCGTCACCGAACCTTAAGTGTGTAGACCCTACGGGTTCGGGAGACATGCAGACATGACCGAGACTCTCCGGTCAATAACCAACAGCGGGATCTGGATACCCATGTTGGCTCCCAGATGCTCCTCGATGAAGTCATCGGATGAACCACGATGTCGAGGATTCGATCAAACCCCGTATACAATTCCCTTTGTCAATCGGTACGTTACTTGCCCGAGACTCGATCGTCGGTATCCCAATACCTTGTTCAGTCTCGTTACCGGCAAGTCACTTTATTCATACCGTAATGCATGATCCCGTGGCCAACACCTTGGTCACCTTGAGCTCAATATGATGATGCATTACCGAGTGGGCCCAGAGATACCTCTCCGTCATACGGAGTGACAAATCCCAGTCTCGATCCGCATAAAACAATAGATACTTTCGGAGATACCTGTAGTGCACCTTTATAGTCACCCAGTTACGTTGTGACGTTTGATACACCCAAAGCATCCCTACGGTATCCAGGAGTTACACGATCTCATGGTCGAAGGAAGAGATACTTGACATTGGAAAAGCTCTAGCAAACGAACTAACCAACCTTTGTGCTATGCTTAGGATTGGGTCTTGTCCATCACATCATTCTCCTAATGATGTGATCCCGTTATCAACGACATCTGATGTCCATAGCCAGGAAACCATGACTATCTGTTGATCACAACGAGCTAGTCAACTAGAGGCTCACTAGGGAAATATTGTGGTCTATGTATTCACACGTGTATTACGATTTCCGGATAATACAGTTATAGCATGAATAAAAGACAATTATCATGAACAATGAAATATAATAATACTTTTATTATTGCCTCTAGGGCATATTTCCAACAGTCTCCCACTTGCACTAGAGTCACCAATCTAGTTACATTGTGATGAATCGAACACCCATAGAGTTCTGGTGTTGATCATGTTTTGCTCGCGAGAGAGGTTTAGTCAACGGATCTGCGACATTCAGATCCGTATGTACTTTGCAAATTTCTATGTCTCCATCTTGAACATTTTCACGGATGGAGTTGAAACGACGCTTGATGTGCCTGGTCTTCTTGTGAAACCTGGGCTCCTTGGCAAGGGCAATAGCTCCAGTGTTGTCACAGAAGAGTTTGATTGGCCCCGACGCATTGGGTA
Organism: Triticum dicoccoides; assembly: GCF_002162155.2. Classification (NCBI taxonomy): domain Eukaryota; kingdom Viridiplantae; phylum Streptophyta; class Magnoliopsida; order Poales; family Poaceae; genus Triticum; species Triticum dicoccoides. The sequence goes on along the minus strand of NC_041392.1, from coordinate 92,578,327 downwards.
TGACTCCTAGGTCGGTGATGAACTCCTTCACCCAAATAGCTTCATGCGCTGCCTCCGAGGCTGCCATGTACTCCGCTTCACATGTAGATCCCGCCACGACGCTCTGCTTGCAGCTGCACCAGCTTACTGCTCCACCATTCAACATATACACGTATCCGGTTTGTGACTTAGAGTCATCTGGATCTGAGTCGAAGCTAGCGTCGACGTAACCCTTTACGACGAGCTCTTCGTCTCCTCCATAAACGAGGAACATGTCCTTTGTCCTTTTCAGGTACTTCAGGATATTCTTGACCGCTGTCCAGTGTTCCTTGCCGGGATTACTCTGGTATCTTGCTACCAAACTTACGGCAAGGTTTACATCAGGTCTAGTACACAGCATGGCATACATAATAGATCCTATGGCTGAAGCATAGGGGATGACACTCATCTCTTCTTTATCTTTTGCCGTGGTCGGTGACTGAGCTGAGCTCAATCTCACACCTTGTAACATAGGCAAGAACCCTTTCTTGGACTCATCCATTTTGAACTTTTTCAAAATCTTATCAAGGTATGTGCTTTGTGAAAGACCTATGAGGCGTCTCGATCTATATCTATAGATCTTGATGCCTAATATATAAGCAGCTTCTCCAAGGTCCTTCATTGAAAAACATTTGTTCAAGTAGGCCTTAATGCTGTCCAGAAATTCTATATTATTTCCCATCAAGAGTATGTCATCCACATATAATATGAGAAATGCTACAGAGCTCCCACTCACTTTCTTGTAAACGCAGGCTTCTCCATAAGTCTGCATAAACCCAAACGCTTTGATCATCTCATCAAAGCGAATATTCCAACTCCGAGATGCTTGCACCAGCCCATAAATGGATCGCTGGAGCTTGCATACTTTGTTAGCATTCTTAGGATCGACAAAACCTTTCGGCTGCATCATATACAACTCTTCCTTAAGATGCCCGTTAAGGAATGCCGTTTTGACGTCCATCTGCCATATCTCATAATCATAGTATGCGGCAATTGCTAACATGATTCGGACGGACTTAAGCTTCTCTACGGGAGAGAATGTCTCGTCGTAGTCAATCCCCTGAACTTGTCGATAACCCTTAGCGACAAGTCGAGCTTTATAGATGGTGACATTACCATCCGTGTCCGTCTTCTTCTTAAAGATCCATTTGTTTTCTATCGCTCGCCGATCATCGGGCAAGTCAGTCAAAGTCCATACTTTGTTTTCATACATGGATTCTATCTCGGATTTCATGGCTTCTAGCCATTTGTTAGAATCTGGGTCCGCCATCGCTTCTTCATAGTTCGAAGGTTCACCGTTGTCTAACAACATGATTTCCAGGACAGGGTTGCCGTACCACTCTGGTGTGGAACGTGTCCTTGTGGACCTACGAAGTTCAATAGCAACTTGATCCAAAGTACCTTGATCATCATCATTGGTTTCCTCTTCAGTTGGTGTGGGCATCACAGGAACATTTTCCTGAGCTGCACCACTTTCCCGTTCGAGAGGTAGTACTTCATCGAGTTCTACTTTCCTCCCACTTACTTCTTTCGAGAGAAACTCTTTTTCCAAAAAGCATCCGTTCTTGGCAACAAAGATCTTGCCCTCGGATCTTAAGTAGAAGGTATACCCTACAGTTTCCTTAGGGTATCCTATGAAGACGCATTTTTCCGACTTGGGTTCGAGCTTTTCAGGTTGGAGTTTCTTGACATAAGCATCACATCCCCAAACTTTTAGAAACGACAGCTTAGGTTTCTTCCCAAACCATAATTCATACGGTGTCGTCTCAACGGATTGAGACGGTGCCCTATTTAAAGTGAATGTAGCTGTCTCTAGAGCGTATCCCCAAAATGATAGCGGTAAATCTGTAAGAGACATCATAGACCGTACCATATCCAATAGAGTGCGATTACGACGTTCGGACACACCGTTTCGCTGAGGTGTTCCAGGCGGCGTGAGTTGTGAAACGATTCCACATTTCCTTAAGTGTGTGCCAAATTCGTGACTTAAATATTCTCCTCCACGATCTGATCGTAGGAACTTTATCTTTCGGTCACGTTGATTCTCCACCTCATTCTGAAATTCCTTGAACTTTTCAAAGGTCTCAGACTTGTGTTTCATTAAGTAGACATACCCATATCTACTTATGTCATCAGTGAGAGTGAGAACATAACGATATCCTCCGCGAGCCTCAACGCTCATTGGACCGCACACATCGGTATGTATGATTTCCAACAAGTTGGTTGCTCGCTCCATTGTTCCGGAGAACGGAGTCTTGGTCATTTTTCCCATGAGGCATGGTTCGCATGTGTCAAATGATTCATAATCAAGATACTCCAAAAGTCCATCAGCATGGAGCTTCTTCATGCGCTTCACACCAATGTGACCAAGGCGGTAGTGCCACAAGTATGTGGGACTATCGTTATCAACTTTACATCTTTTGGCATCTACACTATGAACATGTGTAATATTACGCTCGAGATTCATTAAGAATAAACCATTGACCATCGGAGCATGACCATAAAACATATCTCTCATATAAATCGAACAACCATTATTCTCGGACTTAAATGAGTAGCCATCTCGTATTAAACGAGATCCAGATACAATGTTCATGCTCAAACATGGCACTAAATAACAATTATTAAGGTTCAAAACTAATCCCGTAGGTAAATGTAGAGGCAGCGTGCCGACGGCGATCACATCGACCCTGGAACCATTCCCGACGCGCATCGTCACCTCGTCCTTCGCCAGTCTCCGTTTATTCCGCAGCTCCTGCTGTGAGTTACAAATATGAGCAACGACACCGGTATCAAATACCCAGGAGTTACTACGAGTACTGGTAAGGTACACATCAATTACATGTATATCAAATATACCTTTGGTGTTGCCGGCCTTCTTATCCGCTAAGTATTTGGGGCAGTTCCGCTTCCAGTGACCCTTCCCCTTGCAATAAAAGCACTCAGTCTCAGGCTTGGGTCCATTCTTTGACTTCTTCCCGGCAACTGGCTTACCGGGCGCGGCAACCTCTTTGCCGTACTTCTTGAAGTTCTTCTTACCCTTGCCTTTCTTGAACTTAGTGGTCTTATTGACCATCAACACTTGATGTTCTTTCTTGATTTCAACCTCTGCTGACCTCAGCATAGAAAATACTTCAGGAATGGTCTTTACCATCCCCTGCATATTGTAGTTCATCACAAAGCTCTTGTAGCTTGGTGGGAGCGACTGAAGGATTCTATCAATGACTGCCTCATCAGGGAGGTTAATATTCAGCTGGGTCATACGGTTGTGCAACCCAGACATCTTGAGTATGTGCTCACTGACAGAACTATTTTCCTCCATCTTACAACTATAGAACTTGTCGGAGATGTCATATCTCTCGACCCGGGTGTGAGCTTGAAAAACTAGTTTCAGCTCTTCGAACATCTCATATGCTCCGTGATGCTCAAAACGCTTTTGGAGCCCCGGTTCTAAGCTGTAAAGCATGCCGCACTGAACGAGGGAGTAATCATCAGCACGAGACTGCCAAGAATTCATAATGTCTTGGTTCTCTGGGACGGGAGCGTCACCTAGCGGTCCTTCTAGGACATATTGTTTCCTGGCAGCTATGAGGATGATCCTCAGGTTCCGGACCTAGTCCGTATAGTTGCTGCCATCATCTTTCAGCTTGGTTTTCTCTAGGAACGCGTTGAAGTTCATGTTGACATGAGCGTTGGCCATTTGATCTACAAGACATATTTGCAAAGGTTTTAGACTAAGTTCATGATAATTAAGTTCTAATCAAATTATGAACTCCCACTTAGATTAGACATCCCTCTAGTCATCTAAGTGTTACACGATTCGAGTCGACTAGCCCGTGTCCGATCATCATGTGAGACGGACTAGTCATCGTCGGTGAACATCTTCATGTTGATCGTATCTTCCATACGACTCGTGTTCGACCTTTCGGTCTCCATGTTCCGAGGCCATGTCTGCACATGCTAGGCTCGTCAAGTTAACCCTAAGTGTTTTCGCTGTGTAAAACTGTCTTACACCCGTTGTATGTGAACGTAAGAATCCATCACACCCGATCATCACGTGGTGCTTAGAAGCGACGAACTGTAGCAACGGTGCACAGTTAGGGGAGAACACTTCTTGAAATTTTGTAAGGGATCATCTTATTTACTACCGTCGTCCTAAGTAAACAAGATGCATAAAACATAATAAACATCACATGCATTTATATAAAGTAGTGACATGATATGGCCAATATCATATAGCTCCTTTGATCTCCATCTTCGGGGCTCCATGATCATCTTGTCACCGGCATGACACCATGATCTCCATCATCATGATCTCCATCATCGTGTCTTCATGAAGTTGTCACGCCAACGACTACTTCTACTTCTATGACTAACGCGTTTAGCAATAAAGTAAAGTAAGTTACATGGCGTTCTTCAATGACACGCAGGTCATACAAAAATAAAGACAACTCCTATGGCTCCTGCCAGTTGTCATACTCATCGACATGCAAGTCGTGAATCCTATTACAAGAACATGATCTCATACATCACAATTCATCATTCATCACAACTTCTGGCCATATCACATCACATGATCAATCGCTGCAAAAACAAGTTAGACGTCCTCTAATTGTTGTTGCATCTTTTACGTGGCTGCAATTGGGTTCTAGCAAGAACGTTTTCTTACCTACGAATAACCACAACGTGATTTTGTCAACTTCTATTTACCCTTCATAAGGGCCCTTTTCATCGAATCCGCTCCAACTAAAGTGGGAGAGACAGACACCCGCCAGCCACCTTATGCAACTAGTGCATGTTAATCGGTGGAACCGGTCTCACGTAAGCGTACGTGTAAGGTTGGTCCCGGCCGCTTCATCCCACAATACCGCTGAAGCAAGAAAATACTAGTAGAGGCAAGCAAGTTGACAAGATCCACGCCCACAACAAAATTGTGTTCTACTCGTACAAAGAGAACTACGCATAGACCTAGCTCATGATGCCACTGTTAGGGAACGTTGCAGAAAATTAAAAATTTTCCTACGGTTTCACCAAATCCATCTATGAGTTCATCTAAGCAACGAGTCACGGGGAAGAGTTTGCATCTACATACCACTTGTAGATCATGAGCGGAAGCTTGCCAAGGGGATGGTGATGATGGAGTCGTACTCGAACGTGATTCGGATCACCGATGTCCAAGTGCTGAACGGACAGCACCTCCGCGTTCAACACACGTACGGGACGGGAGACATCTCCTCCGTCTTGATCCAGCAAGGAGGAAGGAGAGGTTGAGGAAGGCAGCTCCAATGGCAGCACGACGGCGTGGTGTAGTTGGTGCAGCAGTATTCCGATAGAGCTTCGCCAAGCACGTACGTAGGAGGAGAGGTGTTGGGGAGGGGAGGGGCTGCGCCTTGAGTTGTGGTGTATTGCAGCCCTCCCCTCACCCCTCTATATATAGGGGAAGGGGCAAGGGGGGCCGGCCCTCTAGGGGAAACCCTAAGGGGGGCGGCGGCCAAGGGGTGGGGGGCTTGCCCCCCAAGCAAGGGGGTGCGCCCCCTTTAGGGTTTCCCCCCCAACCCTAGGTGCATGGGCCCAAGGGGGGGGGGGCGCCAAGCCAACTAGGGGCTGGCTGCTATCCCTACGCAGCCCAAGTGCCCCCCCGGGAGGGGTGGTCCCTCCCGGTGGACCCCCGGAACCTTTCCGGTGGTCCCGGTACAATACCGGTATGACCCCGAAACTTTCCGGTGCCCGTTTAACAACTTCCCATACATAAAACTTTACCTCCGGACCATTCCGGAACTCCTCGTGACGTCCGGGATCTCATTCGGGACTCCGAACAACATTCGGTAATCACATACTTGTCTTCCTGATAACCCTAGCGTCACCGAACCTTAAGTGTGTAGACCCTATGGGTTCGGGAGACATGCAGACATGACCGAGACTCTCCGGTCAATAACCAATAGTGGGATCTGGATACCCATGTTTGCTCCCACATGCTCCTTGATGAAGTCATCGGATGAACCACGATGTCGAGGATTCGATCAAACCCCGTATACAATTCCCTTTGTCAATCGGTACGTTACTTGCCCGAGACTCGATCGTCGGTATCCCAATACCTTGTTCAGTCTCGTTACCGGCAAGTCACTTTACTCGTACCATAATGCATGATCCCGTGGCCAACACCTTGGTCACCTTGAGCTCAATATGATGATGCATTACCGAGTGGGCCCAGAGATACCTCTCCGTCATACGGAGTGACAAATCCCAGTCTCGATCCGCATAAAACAATAGATACTTTCGGAGATACCTGTAGTGCACCTTTATAGTCACCCAGTTACGTTGTGACGTTTAATACACCCAAAGCATCCCTACGGTATCCAGGAGTTACACGATCTCATGGTCGAAGGAAGAGATACTTGACATTGGAAAAGCTCTAGCAAACGAACTAACCGACCTTTGTGCTATGCTTAGGATTGGGTCTTGTCCATCACATCATTCTCCTAATGATGTGATCCCGTTATCAATGACATCTGATGTCCATAGCCAGGAAACCATGACTATCTGTTGATCACAACGAGCTAGTCAACTAGAGGCTCACTAGGGACATATTGTGGTCTATGTATTCACACGTGTATTACGATTTCCGGATAATACAGTTATAGCATGAATAAAAGACAATTATCATGAACAATGAAATATAATAATACTTTTATTATTGCCTCTAGGGCATATTTCCAACAATCCCCTACCTCAAGAGTTCTACGGTGGATGTTGCGGCAGTGGTATTGTCGCAGCGCCTGTTGATACCTTACCGCTCGCAGCGCGGCTTCTCGACGGCGTTCCTCCCCCAGCACGAGATCCGTCCCCCGCATGGCATCCTGCTGCGCCTCGTCGAACGCCAAGACCTGTGCGGAGCGATGCCTGACCTCGTGAGGGAGAACAGCCTCTGCTCCATAGACGAGGAAGAACGGGGTCTTGCCAGTCGGCTTGGTCGCAGATGTGCGGATTGACCACAACACGGACTGGAGCTTGTCGTACCAGCCCCTGCCACTGGCCTCCAGCTTCTTCTTGAAGGTCCTGGCTTTGAGGCCCCTCAGGACCTCCGTGTTGGCTCGCTCGACCTGGCTGTTGCTCCGGGGGTGTGCTACTGAAGCGTAGCATATCTGCGTTCCAAGGTTAGCACATTACGTTTTGAAGAGATTACTGGTGAACTGCGAACCATTGTCGGTGATGATGCGGTTGGGCACCCCAAATCGGCTCACGAGGCCCTTGATGAATTTGACCGCAGAGCCTGCCAGGATTGTGCGGACGGCTTCCACCTCAGCCCACTTGGTGAACTTGTCCACAGCGACGTAGAGGTAGCGATAGCCCCTGGCGCCCGAGGAAACGGGCCCAGAATGTCCAGCCCCCAAACTGCGAACGGCCATAAGAGGGGTATAGTCTGTAGAACCCCCGCAGGCTGATGGATCTGCTTAGCGTGAAACTGGCAGGCCTCGCAAGCCTTCACCAGCTCAACGACGTCGTTGAGCGCCGTGGGCCAGTAGAATCCACTGTGGAACGCCTTGCCGACGAGGGTTCGCGACGACGAGTGGTGCCCGCAGTCTCCGCCGTGTATGTCCGCCAGTAGCTCCTTCCCTTGCTCCCGGGAGATGCAACATAGGGACACATCATTTGGTCGCTTCCTGTAGAGGTCTCCATCCTTGACGCAATAAGCTGTGGCCCACACGCTCCGCTTCCTCCTCGTTCTCCGGCAAAGTCCCTTGCATCAGGTAGTTCTTGAGCTCCGGGATCGAACACCCTTCCTGAGGCTCTAACGCCAGGAGCGGGCGTGCCCCTGAGGCCGGGCCGTAGACCGGGGCTCATGAGGCAGGCGGCTGGGGGAGCTCCTCCCTTGGTTGCGCCATGCTCGACAGTGAAGGCACCGCCGAGGGTTTGAAGAGCCGCTCCTCGGAGACGCCAGGCTCCTGAGGCAGCCGCCGAGATACCCTCTTGGCAATGTCGTCAGCTTCCTGATTGGTGCCCCGGGGCACGTGTTGCAACTCCAGCCCCCAGAACTGTTTCTCCATCTTGCGAACCTTAGCGAGGTAGGCTTCCATGTGCTCGTCCTTTGGCTCGTATATCTTGTTGGAGAAGTTGACGAGGAGCTGCGAATCGCCCTTGATGATGAGTCGCCTTACCCCTAAGGTAATCGCGGCCTTCAGGCCTGCTATGAGGCCTTCGTACTCTGCTATGTTGTTGGAGACCTTCTCTCCGTGCTGGAAGCTGAGTTGTACAGCATAGTAGAGTTTGCCCTGGGTAGGGGATACAAGCACTGCGCCAGCTCCCGCACCGTGTCGGGAGAATGCCCGATCGTAGTACATGACCCAGCCGTCCGCTGCTTCACTTCCTAGGGAAAGTGATCGGTCTTCGCCTGCCTCGAGACCCAGTGCTTCTGCCCATTCTGCCATGAAATCCGCAAGTGCGGCTCCCTTGATGACTCTGGTCATACTGAATTATAGCTGAAATGCCTGTAGCTCAATGTTCCACTCAGCGACCCTCCGAGCTGAGTTGGGGCTCTAGAGTACCCTTTCCAAGGGGTATGTTGAGATGACTTTGATGGGATGGCCTTGGAAGTAGTGGAGCAACTTGCATGAGGCGACTAGTAGCGCGAGGAGGAGTTTTCGAGGCATGGGGTACCGCGCCCTTGCGTCCCGTAGCACCATGCTGACGAAGTACACGGGATGCTCGATGAGGTTGAGGGCACTGGCGCAGCTTGTGTCCTCCAGTGGTCGAGGCGTCTCTTGAGACGACGGAGCCCCCAGCGCTAGGTCACCTGAAGAGGCCTCTCCTGCTCCGGGCGCGTTCTCTTGCTGCGGTTGTTCCTTTCCAGCTACGGTTGCGGCCTTTGCGAGGCCCTCCCAGCTCTGCTTTGCTTTAGTTTGGACGGTCAATGCGGCCTTGTCACAACGCTCCTCCCTGACCGCACTAGGGCTGCGCTAGCGGAGTAGGGGGTGGCTGCAAGGTAGAGCACTAGGGGTTCCCGAGGATGTGGAGCTGCCATCACTGGTGGGCTGGTAAGGTACCTCTTGAGGTCTTGGAATGCCTTGTCAGCCTCTTCAGTCCATTCAAAGGGGCCCTTTTTCTTCATTAGCTTGAAGAAGGCAGCGCTCATTCCCCAACCTTGGAGATGAAGCGCCCTAGCGCAGTTACACGCCCGGTGAGCTTCTGCATTTCTCTGAGGGTCCTCGGCGGGCTCATGTCTTCGACTGCCTTGACCTTCTCTGGGTTGGCCTCGATGCCCCTCTGGGACATGAGGAAACCCAGGAGCTTGCCCGAGGGGACTCCAAACATGCAGTTCTCCGGGTTGAGCCATAGGTCCACTTCGTTGAGGCTCACAAAGGTTTCTTCCAGGTCCTATATCAGGGTTCTTGCCTCACAAGATTCACCACAATGTCATCGACGTAAGCTTCAGCGTTCCTCCCGAGCTGCGTTCTAAGGCGATGTGCATCAGCCGCTGAAAGGTCGCGCCTGCATTGTGCAACCCAAATGGCATGCACGTATAGCAGTACACTCCACACGGGGTCAGGAAAGCCGTCTTCTCCACGTCTTCTACCGCCATCTTGATTTGGTGATGGCCTGAGAAGGCATGTAGGAAGCACAATAGGTCAAACTCTATGGTGGAGTCGACTATCTGGTCAATGCGGGGGAGCGAAAATGGATCCTGCGGGCAGGCCTTGTTGAGGTTGGTGAAGTCAACACACATGCGCTCCTTTCCTCCCTTTTTTGGCACAACGACCGGATTAGCCAGCCAATCAGGGTAGCGGACCTCGCGGATAACTCCTGCCGCCTCTAGCTTCCGGGTCTCTTGAATGATGAAAACCTGTTTCTCAGTGGACTGCCGCCTTGCCTTCTGCCTCACGGGGCGCACATTGGGGCACACGTTGAGGTGATGCTCAATCACTTCCCTTGGGACCCCTGCTAACTGATCAAGTTCCCACGTGAACACCTTCTTGTTCGCATGCAGGAACCTCACCAGGGCCTCCTCCTGCTCGGGCTTGAGGTTGTCCCTATGGTGAAGGTAGCTCCAGTGGACCCGTCCTCGTCGACTAGTACCTGCTTGGTTTCCGCCTTGTCTTGGGTGAATAGCTGCTTCTTTTTAGCCGGCGCAACCCCCTTGGGCTCAAGGGCGTCGGTGCTAGTGGGCTGCGCCACCGCGGCCGCCCTGAAAACAAGCTGGAGCACCTGCAGCGCATCCCTTGTGTCTCTTGGCACGGTGAGGACGCCGCTGCTCCCAGGCATCTTCATGAGGTTGTACGCCAGGTGAGTTGCTGCCATGAACCGAGCCAAGGCCGGATAGCCGAGGATGGCGTTGTAGGGGAGGCCAATGGGGGCGATGTCGAAGTCGATCAGCTCCGTGCGGAAGTTTTTGTAGGTGCCGAAGGTCACTGGGTGGCGGATCTGTCCCAAGGAGGTGGTGGAGCCGACTCCGACACCTGAGAAAGGCCTGCTGGGTTGGAGCCGCTCCAGCGGCACATGGAGGAGGCTGAAGGCCTCCATTGAGAGCACGTTGAGGCCGACACCACCGTCGATGAGGGTCCTGGTGACGGCCACTTGGCAGATGGTGGGGGTGCACAGCATCGGGAGCGCGCCCGAACCGATGGGGTTGAAGGGGTGGTCCTCCGAGTTGAAGGTTAGATCGGCCTCGGGCGCTACC
>NC_041392.1:92490608-92567339 GCF_002162155.2 Triticum dicoccoides | reverse complement strand
GGAGGCGGTGCTGATCCGGCGGGTGAACGGCTTGATGTGATGGCTCGAGGGTGGTGCCTGGGAGCCACCCAAGAGAGCTGCGACGACGGGCGGCGCTGGATTTAGCGACCGTGTGGCGGTGCGGCCCTCCCTCCACACCAAAGGATGCTGGGACGAGGCCTGCTGCTCGTTCCCACCGGGCCGGTGGTGGCATTGGCAGCAGGCGATGGGGAACGACGAGGGCGTCTGCCGATGGGTGCCGTCTGGGCGACGCGGGTGGCGAGAGCAACCCGGCGCTCGGTGCGAGCCCGACGAGCGTCAGTCATGGACACGACGGAAGATCGCACGCGAACAACGGAAGAAAGATTCCGGCCCACCCACTACCTGGCGCACCAAATGTCGGATTTCGGGTTCCCACAGACCCTTGAGGTTCGAACACTGGGGTGCGCACGGAGATCTCTCCCCTACTGATCTACGTCCAATCTCCTCGCGTGATCTAAGCTGGAAACAACGAACAACACAAGGGGAACGAGGTTTATACTGGTTCGGGCCACTGTTGTGGTGTAATACCCTACTCCAGTGTGTGGTGTGGTGGATTGCCTCGGGGGCTGATGATGAATAGTACAAGGGAAGACCAGCCTCGCGAGAGGTGTTCTTGAGCTGGTGCGACGAACTGCTTGGGTGAGTCAGTCGCCTCTTTCTCTCTCTGCTAGGGTTCTGCTAGATCTCTTGCTGCCTCTCTCGATCCCCCCTCTACTCTGTGGTGGCTAGCTCTATTTATAGAGGCCCTGGGCCTCTCCCCAAATAATGAGTGGGAAGGGCGCCAACAATTGGCCATTTTGAAGGGGAACATATAGTACAAGTTATCCTGACCAAAGGTGGTCTTCGGCTGCGAAAAGCACTGGTGATGACGCCGTCTTGGGCTCCATGGTGACCTCCGTCCTGCCGCTCTGTTGGTCTTGGTCTTGTTGCACTGAAATAGTAACCTTTGCCCGGTGCCTTGGCCTGTGCTTGCCTCCTTTGCACCAATGGGGTAACGAGGACACTGCGCAGGCCGGCGCCCGCTTGCCGCCCACCTAGTCTCGATCCTCATGGCTTGCGTCACGGGCTCCTCGCGAGGTGCCTCTACCTTGATCTCTCCGCCTCCTCGCGAGCCTACCTGATGAGTCTGCCTCTGAGGAAGCTTCCTGTCGTCCGCCCCGCGAGGCTTGGCCCCTCGCGAGGGTCTTGAGCTTGAGCTGATGAAGATAGGCCATGCTGGGCCCCCACTTGAGCCACGCCGCAGGCAGGCAAGTCTGGGGACCCCCGTTCCCAGAACACCGACAAGATTGGTAGGAAAAGACCATCGCTCGTCCCCGACCGCCACTCATAAGGAAGGCAATCAACAAATAAATCATGCTCCGACTTCATCACATAACGGTTCACCATACATGCATGCTACGGGAATCACAAGCTTCAACACAAGTATTTCTCAAATTCACAACTACTCAACTAGCATGACTTTAATATCACCATCTCCATATCTCAAAACAATTATCAAGTATCAAACTTATCATAGTATTCAAAACACTCATAAGAGCATTCTTTTTATTCTTGAATACCTAGCATATTAGGATTTAAAGAAAATTACCATGATATTAATACTCTCAAAATAATCTAAGTGAAGCATGAGAGATAAACAGTTTCTATAAAACAAATTCACCACCGTGCTCTAAAAGATATAAGTGAAGTACTAGAGCAAAATTATATAACTCAAAAGATATAAGCGAAGCAGATAGAGTATTCTAACAAATTCTAAATCATGTATGGCTCTATCAAAAGGTGTGTACAGCAAGGATGATTGTGGTAAACTAACAAACAAAGACTCAAATAATACAAGACTCTCCGAGAAAAACACATATCATGTGGCGAATAAAAATATAGCTCCAAGTAAAGTTACCGATAGAAGTAGACGAAAGAGGGGATGCCTTCCGGGGCATCCCCAAGCTTTGGCTTTTAGGTGTCCTTAGATTATCTTGGGGGTGCCATGGGCATCCCCAAGCTTAGGCTCTTGCCACTCCTTGTTCCATAATCCATCAAATCTTTACCCAAAACTTGAAAACTTCACAACACAAAACATATAGTAGAAAATCTCGTGAGCTCCGAGCGAAAGAAAATAAAAGACCACTTCAAGGTACTGTAATGAACTCATTCTTTATTTATATTGGTGTTATACCTACTGTATTCCAACTCCTCTATGGTTTATAAACTATTTTACTAGCCATAGATTCATCAAAATAAGCAAACAACACACAAAAAACAGAATCTGTCAAAAACAGAACATTCTGTAGTAATCTGTAGCTAGCGCAAGATCAGTAACCTCAAAAATTCTAAAATAAATTTCTGGACGTGAGGAATTTATCTATTAATTATCTTCAAAAATAATTAACTAAATATCACTTTCCAAATAAAAATGACAGCAGTTCTCGTGAGCGCTAAAGTTTCTGTTTTTTACAGCAAGTGTAACAAGACTTTCCCCAAGTCTTCCCAACGGTTCTACTTGGCACAAAAACTAATTAAACACAAAAAACACAACGAAAACAGAGGCTAGATAAATTATTTATTACTAAACAGGAGCAAAAACCAAGGAATAAAAATAAAATTGGGTTGCCTCCCAACAAGCGTTATCGTTTAACGCCCCTAGCTAGGCATAACAAGCAAGAATGGATCTAGGTATTGCCATCTTTGGTAGGCAATCCATAAGTGCCTCTCATAATAGATTCATAAGGTAATTTAATTTTCTTTCTAGGAAAGTGTTCCATGCCTTTCCTTAGTGTAAATTGGAATCTAATATTTCCTTCCTTCATATCAATAATTGCACCAATCGTTCTAAGGAAAGGTCTACCAAGAATAATAGGACATGAAGGATTGCAATCTATGTCAAGAACAATAAAATCTACAGGCACATAATTCCTATTTGCAACAATAAGAACATCATTAATTCTTCCCATAGGTTTCTTAATAGTGGAATCCGCAAGGTGCATGTTTAGAGAGCAATCATCAAAATCACGGAAACCTAACAAATCACAAAGTCTTTGGAATCGTGGAAACACTAGCACCCAAATCACATAAAGCATAGCATTCATGATCTTTAATTTTAATTTTATTAGTTGGTTCCCACTCATCATAAAGTTTTCTAGGGATAGAAACTTCCAATTGAAGTTTTTCTTCATAAGATTTCATCAAGGCATCAATGATATGTTTAGTAAACGCTTTATTTTGACTATAAGCATGAGGACAATTTAGCACAGATTGCAACAAGGAAATACAATCAATCAAAGAGCAATTTTCATAGTTAAATTCCTTGAAATCCATAACAGTGGGTTTAGCAACATCTAGGGTTTTAATTTCTTCAATCCCACTTTTATCAAATTTAACATCAAGATCAACAAATTCCGAATTCTTGGAATGCCTTCTAGGTAAAGGTGGATCATATTCAGTCCCATCATTATCAAGATTCATATTGCAAAACAAAGATTTAATAGGGGACACATCAATAACTTTTAGATCTTCATCTTTATTTTCATAGAAACTAGAAGAACACGCTCTTATAAAGGCATCTTTCTTAGCACGCATCCTAGCGGTTCTTTCTTTGCACTCATTGTTGGATTTCGGGTTCCGGCAGACGCTTGAGGTTCGAACACTGGGGTGTGCGCGAAGATCTCTCCCCTACCGATCTACGTCCAATCTCCTCGCGTGATCTAGCTGGAAACAACGAACAACACAAGGGACACAAGGTTTATACTGGTTCGGGCCACCGTTGTGGTGTAATACCCTACTCCAGTGTGTGGTGTGGTGGATTGCCTCAGGAGCTAATGATGAACAGTACAAGGGAAGAATAGCCTCACGAGAGGTGTTCTTGAGCTGGTGCGATGAGCTGCTTGGGTGAGTTCAATCGCCTCTCTCTCTATCTCTCTTTTTCGGTCCCTTCTTGTTCGCTCCCTAATCTGTGGTGGCTAGCTCTATTTATAGAGGCCCTGGGCCTCTCCCCAAATAATGAGCGGGAAGGGCGCCAACAATTGGCCATTTTGAATGGGAACATCTAGTACAAGTTATCCTGACCAAAGGTGGTCTTCGGCTACCAAAAGCATTGGTGATGACGTCGTCTTGGGCTCCACGGTGACCTTCGTCCTGTCGCTCTGTTGGTCTTGGTCTCGTTGCACCGGAATGGTAACCTTTGCCCGGTGCCTTGGCCTATGCTTGCCCCCTTTGCACCAAAGGGGAAACAAGGACACTGCGCAGGCCGGCGCCCGCCTGGCGCCCGCCTCGTCTCGATCGTCATGGCTTGCGTCACGGGCTCCTCGCGAGGTACCCCTCCCTTGATCTCTCTGCCTCCTCGCGAGCCTGCCTGATGAGGCTGCCTCTGAGGAAGCTTCCGGTCGTCCGCCCCACGAGGCTTGGCCCCTCACGAGGGTCTTGAGCTTGAGCTAACGAAGATGGGCCGCGCTGGGCCCCCACTTGAGCCACGCCGCAGGCCGCAGGCAGGGATGTCTGGGGAACCCCGTTCCCAGAACACCGACATTAGCCCCCGGGCCCAAGGCGCGCCCCGGCTTGGCCTATCAGGGAAGCGAAGGGGCGAGCGCGAAGCGCCGCGGGCCCCAAAAGCCTGCGGCCTCGGGAGCCGCGTGGCGATTGATTGGATGTGGGCGTCTGCACTTCCCCATGACGCCTTGTTGCGCGCGCGGCTAAGCGGGCCCGCAGTTGCACATAGTTGTTCCTCCTTTCCGCTGCTCGCTCGCCTCCTACCTTTCCTTCCTCTTCGAGCTCCAACCTCCGCCGCCAACCCGGCTCGAGTTCTTCCCTCTCTTCACCAACATGGTACCGACGAAGAAAGGAAGGGGAAAGAAGCCCGCGCCTTCGCTATGCACACCTCCGGTGGCGGCCCCCGCTGTTGCTCGGTCAATCATACTCAATCCAGAAGCCTTGAACATGGTTTGCTCCGCCCTTGCCACGATCTTCAACAAGTGTGGTAGGACCACAGTCTGGCCTGCGTCCCATGCCTCCCTTGATAGGATCGTCACGGAGGTCCGATTCTTCACCGATGCCCTATGGGCGGGTCTGGTCCCCCCCTTTTCCGCCTTCTTCAATGCGGTGTTCTCCCATTATCAGATCCGCATGATGCACCTCGGGCCGGAGTCCATTACCCTTCTGGCTATCTTTGCTTTTGTTTTCGAGGCGATGATAGGCATTCCTCCTTCCATTGCCCTGCTGCGCCACTTCTTTTCCTTGCGCCTGAGCGACCCCACTCAGTGCTCAGGGTGCGTGAGCTTCTTCGCCGTGCCAGAGACGGCCGCTTCAGGGATCGACTTCAGCCTTCCTTCTCCTGAGGCCAGGTTCAGAGAGCGGTGGCTGTACATGAACGTCGGAGTGCCCAATCCTCTGCTCTCGGACCCGACCTCGCCTGCTGTTCCCCATGCGGGTTGGGATCATGAGGTGCTCACGAGCCCCCGGCTCGCCTTCGTCTCGCGCCGCTTCCAGAGTTTGACGGCGCTCAATGTGGTAGCATCCAAGGTGGTGAAGGAGTTCCTCCAATGTCGCATTGATCCTCTCCAGCGCCACTCTCGCCGGATGTGGGACTTTGCGGGGCACAGAGACCGCATGCGGTTTCAGGAGGACGACTTGGCGCCTGAAGCGCTGCGGACGATGCTCAGGGTCTTGACCGGCGATCCTTCCCCAGGCAGCCTTTGGAGTAATGGTGTCCTCTTGTATCTTTGCTCCGGAAGGGCCTATTTTGTGAGGCAGATGCCCAGCTTCGATGAGTGGGGACTGCGCCCTGCTGGCTTCATGGGGCCCCGTGAGAACCCAGCCGCCGTGGTTGCTTCCCCTGCCGCCCACAGCAGTCCTTCCTCGGGCGACAGGGTGGGGAGACGAGAACCGGAGGGAGTTGAGCCGACCGATGTCGAGGTGCCGACGCCGCAAGAAGTCTTGAAGGCGGCGTCTCCCGAGGCCCGCCCTGGAGCGGCGGTAGGTGCGGAGTCGCGACCTATGGTTCCTGAGGCCGGGCCCCCCGAGGCCCCAGCCGTTCCTCGCGAGGCGACGCCTGACGGCGCCCCCAGGCTAACTCCTCCAACGCTGATCATCTTGTCGCTTCTTCCGCACCAGAGGTCGACCCCTGCGCCGAGCACTTAGGTCGGTTCCGCATAGACTTCGAGGCCCTCCGCAAGAGGAAGGAGGCCTTGGGTGGCAACGATCGCCCTTGCCGCTTGTTGAAGCGCAGGAAGTATTTTTCCATGGACGAGTAAGTCTTCTTCTTTCCTTGTTCATTTACTTTGCTATCCCTACGACTGATTGTGGCCCTGCCCTGCGAAACTCGCCGAGTCAGCCAGGGAGCCATCCCCCAAGCTTCGGCTTCTCCGTTGGCCCTGGGTTCGGCGAGCTCGAGCGGCACCCCTGCTGCCAGACCTGTCGGTGGAGTGGTCCGTTCCATAGGGCACCTCGAGCCTCGCGCCCGCTGTCCTTTCTTCATGAGTCCTCCTGGAGCACATCCGGCTTGCCCCGCGTTCCTCCTCTGATCATAGATGGTGGATGGCTGAGGTCTATCTTTGGCTCTTGTTCCGTGGGTGGACCGACGCCAGGCCGGATTCCCAGAGAGGTCCATCTGGCGATGACTAGGGCACCAGCCCCCAGCCCTGCGCCGGGAGGGGGCTTGCCGCCCCGGGGCCCTCCGCATGCTCCGATGGAAGAGGGTGATGCAGAAGACGTGCTCAGGCGCGCTCGGGAGCGACGCACCCTTCGCGAAGAGTTCCTCCAGAGGGCGGCGGATGCGGTGAGCCGGATCGGGGCAGAGCTTGCTGACGATGATGCGCGCCTCGAGGCTGAAGGTTTGCGCCTTGCCAAGGAGAAGCACAAACTAAAGGTAGCCGTCGCCCTCGCGCGTCACCAACATGATCTTGACAACGCGAAGGCTGAAGCGTCGCTGGTAGCTTCGCGGCAGGCCTTCTCCCAGGCCGTTGAGGAGGCTCGGGAAGCAGATCGACGGCGCAAGGCTGCGGAGGAGCGCGCATGGGAGCTCCAGGCTTGGAGCAACTCCCTGGAGCAGCAAGTGGAACTGCGCTAGGCGGCCCTTGAGTCGATGGAGGGGGCCTCTGTTGACCGAGCGGAGCTTCTGAAGCGCGAGGAGGCGCTGACGCTGGAGGCCGCCGAGTGCAACCTTGACCTTGAGCGGTTGGAGACGAGGGAGCGCCTGGTGGCTCGGGCGGAGGATGACGTTGCCATGCGTGAAGCCCAAGCCCAGGAAGAAGTCGATCGCCGCGTGGCGGAAGCTCGCTCGGCCTTCGAGCACGAATACAAGAGGAGGTTGGGGCTGATCAAGGCCGAGGCCGAGGGAAGGACTGCAGCCCTCAGGGCGAAACAGACCGAAGTGACACGTCATACGGACTCCTCCGCAGCCGCCCTTAGCGCGGCGCAGGCGGAGCTGTCCTCTTCCCGGGCCGAGCAGCTTCTTCTCCAACAGAGGGTTGATACACCGAGGCCGTCGCGCAGTGGAATGAGGACAAGATCCGTCGGCGGTAGGTTCTGGAGCATGTGCATGCCCCCATGCTTCAAACGCTCAGAAAGAGGGCCAACACAGCTTTGGGCTATATCTGCGAGGCTGCCGCTAAGGAGCCGCACGAGGTCAAGTACGCCGGCAACCTCCATTTTTTCACCGATGTGGTGATGCTTCTGGAGAACCAATCCGAGAGGTCCCATTGGCTTGTCGAAGAGAGGAGCCGAGCCTTGCTCGGGCGTACCTTCTCCCGCGTCTTCAGCCATCTGCAGAACAGGGACCCCCACTTCCACTTTGACGCTGCCATCGCACCTGTGCCCATTGCCATCCGGGGCGACCTGGCGCGGTGGGTGGAGGACAACGTGGACGCCCTCGTCAGGGCCTTTGCGTCTGATGACGATGGCCTGGCCGTGGGCGCCAATGAAGGTGGCATTATGGACGAGCCGAAGATCGCCGACACGTACTGCTTCATACGGATGCCTTTCGGTTTGAAGAATGCTGGTTCAACATTCGCAAGGGTAGTCCACCACGCTTTTGAGCCGCAGATGCACAAAAATGTGGAAGCCTACATGGATGACATAGTGGTCAAAAGCAAGAACAGGGCGACCCTGATTCAAGATTTAGACGAGACATTTGCAAATCTGCGCAAGATCAACCTCAAGCTTAACCCCGAGAAGTGCGTGTTTGGAGTCCCTTCCGGCAAGCTTCTTGGGTTCTTCGTGTCTCAGCAGGGAATTGAAGCCAATCCCAACAAGATTAAGGCCATTGAGCAGATCGACGCACCAAAGCGCGTCAAGGATGTACGAAGGCTTGCCGGTTACATGGCTGCTCTCAGCAGGTTTATCTCTAGATCTGCTGAGCGCGCCCTGCCATTTTTCAAAATTTTGAAAAAGGCAGGTCCAATAAAATGGACTCTGGAGGCGGAGGCTGCGCTGTAGGACTTGAAGAGATACCTGTCCTCCACTCCAACACTTGTCGCACCTAAGCCGCAAGAGAAGTTGCTGCTGTATATAGCGGCAACCAATCAAGTGGTTAGTGCTGCGTTAGTGGCGGAGAGGGAGGCAGATGATGAGCCAGCAACCACGACATATGCATCCAGCGACAAGCAGGGGGCTTCGCCGACAAGCTCTGGTCCCGACAGAGAATGATCTGCGCATGAGCATGATAAGATGCAGAAGAGAATGGTGCAGCGTCCAGTTTACTTTGTCAGTTCCCTTCTACAGGGGGGCTAGATCAAGGTACTCTGGTGTGCAGAAGTTGCTTTTCGGCCTCCTCATGGCCTCAAGAAAGCTGCGCCATTACTTCCAAGCACATGAGATCACAGTCGTCACTCGCTTTCCGCTGAAGAGGATACTGCAAAATCCAGAAGAGACAGGCAGGATTGTCGAGTGGGCGCTGGAACTGTCAAGCTTTGGCCTCAAGTTTGAGAGCACTTCAACTATCCAAAGCAGAGCATTGGCAGAGTTCATAGCAGAATGGACGCCAACACCAGATGAAGAAATTCCAGAGACGAGCATCCCCGTCAAAGAGGCAAGCAAAGAGTGGCTGATGTACTTTGATGGTGCCTTCTCGCTGCAAGGCGCCGGTGCGGGCGTGCTGCTTGTCGCGCCCACCGGAGAGCACCTCAAGTACGTAGTCCAGATGCACTTTCCCAAGGAGCAAGCAACCAACAATACTGCAGAGTATGAAGGATTGCTTGCCGGTCTCAGAATCGTAGCGGACCTTGGGATCAAGAAGCTCATTGTCAGGGGTGACTCACAGCTTGTCATCCGCCAAGTGAACAAGAACTACCAGAGTCCATTGATGGAAGCATATGTTGATGAAGTGAGGAATCTAGAAGAGCACTTTGACGGCCTACAGATGGAGCATATCCCAAGAGCTCAGAATGACATTGCCGATGGCCTGTCAAAGTGCGCCGCACTAAAGTTACCTGTGGAACCAGGGATCTTTGTGCACAAGGTTACTCAACCATCCGTAACACCATCAACTGGACAAAGCAAGAAGAGGAAGTTGGTTTCTGGTGACTACTTTCCGGCAGAGCTCCCCGAAGCCGCCGCCAAGAAAGTCCCCAAGATGAACACCAAGGATGCTGAGGGGCAGTCTGCTCCGGCAAGCCTTATGGTTTGTTCCGTTGAAGCAGACGCTCCCGACAAGTTTTGCTCCGTCAAGCTTGCGGGGGAACATCAAGCTCCGGCAGGGCCACAAGTCCTTGCCGTAGAAGCGGATGTTTCCGCAGCAGCAGATGTGCCTTTAGTCCTTGTTGTCGAGCCACGAGCTCCAGCATGGGCACAACAGATTGTCCATTTCTTTCAGACAGGAGAACTTCCCGAAGAGCAAGAAGAAGCGGAAAAAGTAGCCCGACAGTCAAGTATGTACCAGTTTGTCGATAGCATACTGTACAGAAGAAGACTCAATGGTGTGAAATTGAAGTGTATTTTCCGGGAAGATGGACAAAAGCTGTTGGCAGAGATACATGGAGGCATATGTGGCCACCACATTGGCGCAAGAGCACTTGCCGGCAAAGCTTTCCGGCAAGGTTTCTTTTGGCCGACAGCCCTCCAGGATGCAACTACACAAGTAACCAAGTGTGAAGCGTGCCAGTTCCACTCCAAACAGATACACCAGCCAGCTCAAGCTCTCTAGACGATCCCTTTATCCTGGCCATTTTCGGTCTGGGGGCTCGATATCCTCGGCCCTTTCCCCCGAGCTGTCGGGGGCTTTGAGTACTTGTACGTCGCAATCGACAAGTTCACAAAGTGGCCGGAAGTGCAGCCAGTGAGGAAGGTGACAGCACAGTCAACAGTCAAGTTCTTCAGGTCAATTGTTTGCCGTTTCGGGATCCCTAACAGGATCATCACCGACAACAGCACACATTTCACGAACCGCACCTTCATGCAGTACGTCCAAGACCTTGTCGCCAAGGTCTGCTTTGCTTCTGTTGCTCATCCGAGAAGCAACAGTCAAGCAGAGAGGGCAAATGCTAAAGTGCTGCGCGGGCTCAAGACCAGAACTTTCGACAGGCTGCGCAAGTGCGGACGAAACTGGATCGAGGAGCTGCCGGTGGTTCTTTGGTCGATCAGAACGGTGCCAAATCGAGCCACTGGCCAGATGCCTTTCGCTCTAGTCTATGGAGCAGAGGCAGTTCTCCCCACGGAACTCGTATACGGATCGCCTCGAGTGCTCGCTTATGATGAGCTTGAGCAAGAACAGCTGCGACAAGACGATGCGCTGCTCCTTGAGGAAGATCGTCTTCAGGCTGCTGTACGAGCTGCTCGATACCAGCAAGCTTTGCGCCGCTACCATAGCCGCAAAGTTAAGGCCAGAAGCTTCGAGGAAGGCGACCTTGTTCTTTGGCGCGTTCAGTCCGCCAAGAATTCCAACAAGTTGACGCCGAAGTGGGAAGGCCCTTATCGGGTGAAACGAGTCACAAGGCCCAGTGTTGTCCGCCTTGAGACCGAACATGGCATTCCGGTGAGCAACTCCTGGAACATAGAACATCTTCGTAAGTTTTTCCCGTAGGGCGCGGTTGCCGTAACCCATTCCAGCAACCACCTTTTGTACAAGTCTTGCCGCTGTTGCATGTAATCCTTTGTACAAAGCCGGGCGCAGATCCCGCGCATAAAAAAAACCCCATGTGCTCCGCACAACTTGTCCATTTCATGCATTAGTTTCTTTCTTGCATGCGTTATCTGACACTTTGTGCAGCACCTACATCCGGTAAACAATAACGAGCCGAAGGGCTCCATATCATTATTTTCTCTTCTATCTTTTTTTCTCAACAAAGGAAAAGAAGGTTCCCTCGCACACAAGTTTGCCGGGGGGAAGGAGAAGATTGTGGTATGGACCAGGCGTCGTTCAAGCAAAGTTTTGCCTTGCCGGGAAGCAAACGACAGAAAAGCTAAGTTGCCAAAGTTTGAGCAATCAGTTTTTAAATTTTTGAGTTATCTTCCTCGAACGACCCTGCTTTGTATGGAAAACCTGTGCGCGGAGGAACCAACTCGTGGCTAGTTGCGCCCTTACTTTGTTTTGAGTCCGCTCAACAACTTAAGTGTGCTGCATCTAGTCGCGACAAGGTTTCTTGTCGGAAGCAGCGCCGCCAGCAGGCTGCTGACGTTCCGCACTCAGCGCTCGCGGCTCGGGTGCCTGCGCCGACAAGTTCCCTAGAAGCGTAGGGTAAAAACATACAAAGAAAGGAATATAGTAGAGGAAATAACATAGCAATTGATAACAGAAATAAAGTTATATTACAAGATAACTTGTCATAGCTCTAACAGACTGTTTTCATAACATGATTAGCAGCGACAAGGGAAAAGAAGAAATGGGCGGCCTAGTCTATGCGATCGCCCTCAACCCTCTTGATCTCGCTCACCTTGTCCACAATGGGTGCGACAAGGGCCTTGAGTGCGTCCCGATCGGCGTCTGGCGGCAAGGACTTGAGGACGTTGGTGAAGCTAAGGCCTGGATTGCGGAAGGCCACCTTCATCAGCACCTTCTGGAGGACTCCGGCGCAGATTCTGCGTGACTCATCGGCCAGCTGCTTTGGGATCCTCTCCCGGAGCCGCTGGAGTGCCGTCGCCACGCCCTTGAAGAACAGGCTGAGCTTGGCGCTAGGTTGGAGATTCTCGTCGGAGGGATACCCAAAGTCCTCCATCCCCAGTTGCGCCAGCTCCTCGTCGATGACTGCGGCAATATTCACCAGACCCTCGGTCCAGTGCTCCACAGTATCTCTGAATGAGTTCTGGGTAACTGCGATGCTCTCCAGCAGCGCCTTGTCAGCCTTGACCTTCTCTGACAAGGTCTTCTCCCGCTCCTTGGCGTCGTCCAGCGTCTGCGTCAGCGTGGCCAGCTTCAACTCCAGGTCTGCATTGGAATCCTTGGCGGCGCTAAGCTCCTTGCCCCTCTCAGCGAGAAGACCTTGCAGCTCACCGTGGGCGGCAGCATCCTTCTCACGCTCACGCTTGAGCGCGGCAAGCTCCTCGCCGCTCTTCGCAATGTTGGCCTCCAGCTGCGCCACCTTCTCCTCCAGCTCTTTCTTGGCGGCCTCTGCGGTTGCGGCAGCGTCCTTTGCTTCCTCGAGCGCCCCGCCAAGTGCTTGCTCACGCTCGGCGAGCTCCTCCTCGTAGCTGTCGAGGTTGGCCTTCCGCTGCACCAATTCGCCTTCTCGCGCGGACTGCTTCTCGGCGGCTAGCCTTCGTTCCTCCTCAGCTTCGGCCTTCTTGAGAAGGAAGGCCGTGCGCTCCTCAGCGAGTCGCTCCCGCTCCTGTGCCAGGGACCGGAGAGCTTCTTGATTGTGGCCCCGGAGCTCCTCCGCGTACTTCTCCATATCAACTCCCGCCTTCGCGACAAGCGCTTCCCGGGAAGCCAGCTTGGCTTGCCGCGCGCGGTTGAGTGACAGAAGCTTCCACAGCAGCTGCTCCTCCTCAGGCTCGCCACTGCTGTTGCTGGGCGCGTCGACCAACGACAGTCCAGCGGAGGCGAGCACCTCCTCATCGAAAGTTTCCCCCTCGACCGGCGCCCTAGAGCTCGACGCCCAGGGTAGCTTGATGAAGATATCGTTGCCGGCCTTCAAGTAGGCGCTGGGCTGGGGCTCCTCGGAGCCTGGCTCCGCAGCAGCGGCAGAGGGATCGGCGGCCGGCACAGCGCCTGGCGCTCCTGCTGCCTCAGGGTCGTCAGTGCGATCGCTCGACCCCTCGCCGGCTTCTGCGGCGACAGTCTTGGCGGCCTCCTCGCCGCCGGTCTCATCAGCACCGGCCCCTTCTTCGTTGGCGGCGGTGTCGTCAGTGCTGCCATGCGCGCCTTCCTCGCCGGCGCCCTCTGTCTCCATTGGCTCAGCAGCAGATGGGTCTGAAGAACGAAGAAGGGAGAAAAATCAATCAAAAATCCAAGAGAAGAAAATCAGAAGAAGAAGAACCCAAGGGAAAGTTTTTGGACAAGTGAATTACCTGTGCCAAGATCTGCAGTTGCGGTCTCGGCCGCCGCAGGATCGACGGTGCTGTCCCTTGCTGGAGAACTGCCCCTTGCCGGAGAGTTCTCCCTTGCCGGAGAGCGCTCCCTTGCCGGGGACTCCCCCCTTGGCGGCGTAGTCGAAGCAGATGGCACTTTGGGACCAGCTTCCGGGCGGTCCTGATATGGCTGCTCTGCTCCTACACAAATCAATAAGCAAGATATCAACAAAGGAAAAAGCGCTCATGCGCGCCTGACAGCAGAAAGCTAACTATGAACTTACGCTGGGGGCTGCGCTAGGGGCTGCTTTGAGGAGTGGTTGCCAGGTCCGTCAAGGTGGTCTCAGACCCACCCCCTGCTGACACGGTGGGGTCATCTTCGATGACAATCACCGTGGCCTTGGCCCTCTTCGCCGCTCTCTGGGCCAGCGTCCTGAAAAGAAAGGAGGACAGATTGAAGCAAGTCAGATACAAGATAAAAATAGCAAGATTGAAGAACTACAAGAGCACCAAAGAAACTTACTCTTCTTCCTCCTCGTCGGAGCTGAGCGCAGAAAGATCGAAGTCCGGCTCCCCTCTGGTGCGGCGAGGCGGAGGAGTAGGATCCCTTGCCCGCTTGGCGGGGGCGGTGGCGGTGGCCCGGGAAGATCCCGCTCCAGTTGCCGCTGCTGCGTGAGGCACTCCCTCGGCAACATTGCTTGCCGCGGTAGAGCGTGTCGCATGGCTCGGCGGCTGTTGACCCGGCTGCCGCCCCGCTATGTCCGCGGCCCTGTGAAGACGCCTTCTTGGCGGGGCCGGGGGCTCTGCCTGCGGCAAGCTTTCTGAAGGCTCGGGCTCTTCCTCGCCGGCCTCGCTCGGCTCATCTTCAAAGCCGACAGGTTCTTCCTCGCCAATAAACTCCGCGCGCTCGGCGGGGTTTGCCGCCTCCGCCGCCTCCGCCTCCTCCACAGTGAACCCGAACGCGCCCGCGGCAGCTGCGGCCGCAACCTCTTCCGCCCTAGTGGCGATGCGCTGCAGCTCCTCATCGGTGGTGTCACGGGTGAGGCTCTTCTGCTCGTCATCATGGACCGGCACTTCTTCCAAGTTGTCGAAGAACGCTTGCACGACGTCATCCATAGGCTCTTGCCAAGTTGGAACGATTCCGTGTGAATCGCACAACGACATCATGGCGCGGATCCGGTCAAGCGAAGAATTATTGCACAATGGAACGACGCCCCTCGCCAGCGTGAATGGGTGCTGGGGATCGCGTTTGAACAACTCTAGGAGCATGGCATCCAGCTCCAAGACGGTGAAGTTGTAGTTGAGGCCCGGCCGCAGCCTCATGATGTCCGCCGAGTTCTTGAATTCCCAGGCGGGCCTCCCCCTCTCCTGCAGGGGGCGATGCGGCGGCGGAGGAAATCTGCGCCTACAGTGAGCCCGGCAAGCCTGAGGCGAAGGATCCTAGTGATGGCGATCTTCAGCCTCTTGTCTTCCGGGGCCACGTTGCTCCAGTCATTGTCGCGCACTATTGGAGCTTGGCGCACGGCGGTGAAGGGCTGCGGATTCTCCTCGACGATCCAGCACCACTCCGCTCTTCACTCCTCCCACTTGCTGCGGAGCTCACCCTCCAAGTACGCCTCCTTCTTTCCAACTCTCGAGATCCAGGCGATCCCTCCGGCAAGTGGCTCTCCTCTCTCTACCCGAGGCATGAAGAAGTGGCGGAAAAGGGCACCATTGGGGTGGACTCCGACAAAGTTTTTGCACAAATGTGCGAAAACTGCCATGGTCAGAACGGCGTTGGGGGTGAAATCAAGGAGGTGGAGGCCGTAGGTGTTCATGATATCGCAGAAGAACTCCGAGAAGGGCGGGCAGAGCCCGCAATAGAAGAACAGCGCGAAGAATGGGTACCCGTTTGAAGCCAGTTCCGAAGCAGCGGCCGGGAGTACCCTCGTGCGCGGATGCGCACGCGTCTCCGTCGCCCAAAAGAGGTAGAAGTACTCCCTCAGCTCCTTCGCGCCGAGCTGGGGGGAGAAGATCGCCCGCTCCTTCCATAGCGCCGCGAGCCGCTGCGCCTCGGCCGACTTCACGCCCTTTCCCTTGTCGGCTTTCGGAGCCATGGCGGAGGTGGTGGGGGAGGTCGACGGCGTTGGTGATGCTGGTGGCAATGGGGGGCGGAGCGCTGCTCTCTCGGCTTGGAGAAGAAGGGGGGGCGGCGGAGGTTCGTGAAGATGGAGTAGTAGCAACCAGCAAGGGGGAACGAACTGCCCCTGTTTCCTCTGCTTATAAAGAGGGACGGGGCGGACGTTTCGCCCTTCCGAATAAAGAACCACCCATGATCTCTCCCACGACGCCGCATTCAACGCGTGTCGTTAGGGGAGAGCGCGGTGGATACGGAGCGAGATTCGGCGTGGCCCAGTCCGCGTGTGCCCGTGCCCTGTCTTGGGCCTGGCCCAACAGCGCTCGGCACCGTGTCTAGCCCAGGCCCGGGGGCTCCTGTCGGTGTACTAGAATAGGGGTACCCTAGTACCCCGAATTTGTGCACGGGCAGTTGCAGCACCCCGCGGCAAGGCTTGCGGGGCGAATGCCAAGATCCTCCATGGTTCCCTTGGAGCCATTCAAGAACAAAGTATTTAAGCTCAGGAGACAAGGCCCCGGCAAGAGGAGCTTGCCGGGAAGGCCAACCAAGGCACTCCAAGGAACTTGCCGCGACGCGCCACGCGCTCCGGCAAGGCAACAAGGCCCTCGCAAGAGGAGCTTCCCGGGAAGACCAACCAAGGTACCTCGAGGCCCGGTGAGCGACAAGCTTCCGAACCCGACAAGATAACAGCAGCGGCAAGGCGCTTGCCGCGGCAGGCGGCCACTCTGTGCCCACGCTCCAGCGCATCCACAAACGTGTCGCTCTGGGGGCCTCTCCAGGCGCGCGTGGCGGGAGGCTGTGCAGCCAGCGGTGCGTAGTGGCATGCTAAGTTGACAAGATCGCCATCGTGGCGAACGGTGGCGCCCCTAACGGTCCTTTTCTGCACCGTTTGGGCGACTCAGACGGGCATTTAATGCCCTTGTCCCCTGCCGTCAGGGTTAGGTAGGGTGCACTGTACAAGTAACTGTACCAACCACCAAATTTTTTACATTTGTACCCTTCTCTGCGTTGCCACCTGTCGGTGACCCCTTTAGCATATAAAAGGAGGCCCATGTGCAACGTAGAGGAGGTTCGACTGGTTCGGAACCCAGAAAAACACTATGCTCTCTCTCTGGAGCAAGAACACAAGATAATCAAACAAGCAGCAGTAGGAGTGTTATCTCTCCGGAGAGCTCCGAAGCTGGGTAAACTGCTCGTGTGCTTCGCCTCGATCTGCTCTTCGTGTGATCTCCGCCCCCCGCCGAACCGAAAGGGGCTCGGTCCGCCGGCCCCATAGGTGTTCGTGGATCAGTTTCCCTGACAACCTGTATCTCGTGCGACCCATGGTTAGCATAAGCTTGCTCCCGAGGGATGAGTTGTACCCGATAGTTGTCGCCACCGGTGCGGCTGTCGAGGCTCTCTTGTGGTTCCTAAAAGAGCTCAGCTCCTAGCGTCCCCTCGCCCCAGCCTGGCCGGAGGAATGAGCCATGATCTTCTTCCAGTGCACACCCCTGATCCACCATGCGGGGCACGTAAGCTTCTGGGGCCACCGCCCCGTGCGCCTCGCTGTAGCGCCCTGCATGCCACGCAGCCAGGCTTGGAGCGCCGTCTTGGGGGTGATGGCGCGGCGGTCCACCGAAGCCGAAGGCCACGGCAGGCACCCCTTGCTGGCCTGAGAAGAGGCCGGCGCGACTTGTCGCCCGCTGTCGGTTGGGGTGTTGACGCTGAATGCGCCCTGGAGTCCACCGGAAGTTACGTGCATGCGCATGACGCCGCCATACGGCCCGCCTTGGGTCTGGGTTGGCAGCTGGACGCAGAAAGGAGGTGTCCCTGAGGCGGCGGCATCCAGGATCTCAGCGACTCACTCCAGCAATACGTCGCGGCCGCCCTCCAGCAGCCGACACCGTAGCAGCTCTCGGGCCACCGTGAGTGCGGCCCTGGAGTTTGCTTGCTCCCGTCGGGTGCACTGCGCCGTGGCCGCAGCGTGGTTTGAGGCCCTTGCTGCGGCCCGCACCTGCCGTGGTGTGATGGCAGGCGGCGTCTGGCCGCGTCGCCCGCGCCCCGCAGTGCCCTGCGTAGCGCAGGCTACCTGAGGTGCAAGGTTGAGGTCGCCCTGGGCCGGTGACACGGCGTGGGCGGGCCATGCTGCCCAGCGGTCGGCGTTGGCAGCCGGGTCACTTGACATCTGAACGGCGAGGCGACGGAACGCGATGCGTAGGAAGAAGGATTTCGGCGCACCCATACCTGGCACGCCAAATGTCGGATTTCGGTTTCCCGCAGACCCTTGAGGTTCGAACACTGGGGTGCACGCGAAGATCTCTCCCCTATCGATCTACATCCAATCTCCTCGCGTGATCTAGCTGGAAACAACGAACAACACAAGTGACACAAAGTTTATACTGGTTCGGGCCACCATTGTGGTGTAATACCCTACTCCAGTGTGTGGTGTGGTGGATTGCCTCAGGGGCTGATGATGAACAATACAAGGGAAGAACAGCCTCGCGAGAGGTGTTCTTGAGCTGGTGCGATGAACTGCTTGGGTGAGTTCAATCGCCTCTCTCTCTCTCTCTCTCTATCTCTCTTTTTCAGTCCCTTCTTGTTCGCTCCCTTATCTGTGGTGGCTAGCTCTATTTATAGAGGCGCTGGGCCTCTCCCCAAATAATGAGCGGGAAGGGCGCCAACAATTGGCCATTTTGAAGGGGAACATCTAGTACAAGTTATCCTGACCAAAGGTGGTCTTCGGCTACCAAAAGCACTGGTGATGATGCCGTCCTGGGCTCCACGGTGACCTCCGTCCTGCCGCTCTATTGGTCTTGGTCTCGTTGCACCGAAATGGTAACCTTTGCCCGGTGCCTTGGCCTGTGCTTGCCCCCTTTTCACCAAAGGGGGAACGAACAAGGTGCCTGGTGCCCGCCTGGTCTCGATCGTCATGGCTTGCGTCACGGGCTCCTCGCAACGTACCCCTACCTTGATCTCTCCACCTCCTCATGAGCCTGCCTGATGAGGCTGCCTCTAAGGAAGCTTTCGATCGTCCGCCCCACGAGGCTTGGCCCGTCGTGCTGGGCCCCCACTTGAGCCACGCCGCAGGCCGTAGGCAGGCAAGTCTGGGTACCCCCGTTCCCAGATTGCCGACACTCATCATTGCAAATTCTCATGGCTTTGAGAGACTCATTGATATCATGGTTAGGTGGAATAGATCTAAGTTTCAAGGAATCAATATCAAGAGAAATTCTATCAATGTTCCTAGCCAAATCATCAATCTTAAGCAATTTTTCTTTAATCATAGCATTAAAATTCTTTTGCGAAGTAATAAATTCTTTAATATTAGATTCAAAATCAGAGGGCATCTTATTATAGTTTCCATAAGAATTGTTGTAGGAATTACCATAATTATTAGAGGAATTACTAGGATAAGGCCTAGGGTTGAAATTTCCTCTATACGCATTGTTATCAAAATCGTTCCTACCAACAAAATTCACACCCATAGATTCGTTATTATTCTCAATGAAA
This sequence comes from Triticum dicoccoides, assembly GCF_002162155.2. NCBI lineage: Eukaryota > Viridiplantae > Streptophyta > Magnoliopsida > Poales > Poaceae > Triticum > Triticum dicoccoides. The sequence goes on along the minus strand of NC_041392.1, from coordinate 92,548,288 downwards.
GTAGACAAGGGCATATCATTAGGATCAGAAGAAACACTCTTATTAGCAAATAATTTCATAAGTTCATCCATCTTTCCACTCAAAACATTAATTTCTTCTATCGCATGCACCTTTTTACTAGTGGATCTTTCAGTATGCCATTAGGAATAATTAACCATAATATTCTCTAGGAGTTTAGTAGCTTCTCCTAAAGTGATTTCCATAAAATTGCCTCCCGCGGCCGAGTCTAAAAGATTTCTAGAAGCAAAATTCAATCCGGCATAATAATTATGTATAATCATCCACAAATTTAAACCATGGGTAGGGCTGAGGGAGTCCTGGATTAGGGGGTATCCGGACGGCCGGATTATATCCTTTGGCTGGACTTTTGGAGTATGAAGATACAAGACTGAAGACTTCGTCCCATGTCCGGATAGGACTCTACTTGGCGTGGAAGGCAAGCTAGGCAATACGAATATGTATATCTCCTCCTTTGTAACCGACCTTGTGTAACCCTAGCCCCCTCCGGTGTCTATATAAACCGGAGGGTTTTAGTCCATAGGACAACATACAATCATACCATAGGCTAGCTTCTAGGGTTTAGCCTCTCCGATCTCGTGGTAGATCAACTCTTGTAATACTCATATCATCAAGAATAAATCAAGCAGGACATAGGGTTTTACCTCCATCAAGAGGGCCAGAACCTGGGTAAAACATCGCGTTCCCTGCCTCCTGTTACCATCCTCCTTAGACGCACAGTTCGGGACCCCCTACCCGAGATCCACCGGTTTTCACACCGACATTGGTGCTTTCATTGAGAGTTCCTCTGTGTCGTCGCCGTTAGGCTTGATGGCTCCTACTATCATCGATAGAGATGCAGTCTAGGGTGGGACTTTTCTCCCCGGACAGATCTTTTTGTTCGGCGTCTTCGTACTGCTGGCCAACACGCTTGGCCATCTGGAGCAGATCAAAAGTTCCCTGGCCACCAAGTCAGGTTTAGAAGCTTAAACTACACGGCCAATATCCGTGGAGACTTGATATTCGTCAGATTCGAGCCCCTGCCTTGTGCGCCACGCGGTCACGATGAGTACGATCTAGCTCTATCATTGGACAGTGTTCAAGAAATCGCACCGGCAGCCGCTCCGACCCTCAATTCGGAGCCAATTGCGCCATCCATGGACGGGTGGATAGACCCCGCCACGGAGGCCGTATCCTCTGCGGCGATCGAGGCGAATATCGACCTTATCCTCCATGAGAGCCGTGTTACTAAACTGTCAGATCCTTCTCCGGCCACGGAATCCGAACCGCCTGCGCCCGTTCCTGTCGAATCCGATTGGGCACAGATCATGGACTTTACCTCCGCGGATATTTTTTGGCACTCGCCCTTTGGCGACATACTGAACTCATTAAGGTCCCTCCTTGTCAGGACAGTCCTGGCCGAACTACGTCCGGCAGGATTGGGATGCGGATGACGAAGAAATTCGCCGCCCACCCACCACCACTTAGTAGCTGTCACACCCTAGCTGGTTCACGCATTAGAGTGTTGCATCATGTCTACTTTTACAGAAACTTGAAATGGGGATGACAGAACCCCCAGCACCCCCTGGGAACAACTAGGGTTTACTAAAATTATTTTCAATGAACCCAAAATGCCCTTCACAAAATGTTCATCATTTCTGGATTGGGATAAAACCCCTGGCAAAAATGGTGCACTCTTTTCTAGGACATTCTGGATTTTTTGAATTAAATCATAAGTATTTGAATTTGGGCATTTAAATGCTATAAAATATTTTAAATGCCCAAATAATTCTGGATTTAAGTGAGGGCTGTTAGGAATAATCCCAACAGAGCCCACAATTATTTTCAGAATTTTAGTAACTGCCTAATTATTTTTAATAAAGCCCTAAAGTTACAGAAAAATAGAAAAAGAAAACAAAACAGGAAAAGAGAGAAAGAGAAAGGATTACCTGGCGCCACCCAGCAGGCCCACCTGCCAGCCCAGCCACCGCTCCAGCGAGCTGCTTGGCTTGGCCAGGCAGGCAAGCAGCTGCTCGACGGCGAGCACAGCATGCGTGCCATGTAGCTGCCCGCCGCCTCGCCGCTCCCCTCATCGAGCTGTCACACACTCTCTCTCCCCGACCTCGCACACAGTAGCTCTTGCCTTTGGCTCCTCTCTCTCGCCCTCCCCGACGTCGCCCGAGACATCACCGTCGCCGCCGCTCGCCGCAGCCGCGTCCAACACCGTCCCCGCGCCCTCTCACCGTGTCCGGACGGTTCGCCATCGTCGATTACATCGACTAGCGAAGCCGCACGACGCCGGAGCCCCTGCATCGTCCCCCGCCCGCCGTCGTCCTCAACCTCGGGCCGCCCCAGATCGCCATCGTCGTTCCGACTGCACCGAGCCTTCCCCGAGCATGCTGACGGTCCCTGCGGCTTCCCTGTGAGCTGCTGAACCTCCCCGTGCTTTCCGTTTCGCCCCTAGAATACCGTAGACGCCGCGTCTCTTGTGCTCAAACGCGCCGCCGCTTGACCACTTCACCGGCGCTGCTCCGGTGACCATTTGGTCACGGGCTTGTGCCCGTCACACTCCTCGCGCCGCATAGAGGCTATAGGTGCTAGCGCCACGCCGCCTAGGCCACTGCAGCCACACGCATGAGCTGACCCAAGCTTCGGCCTCCACCAAGCTCATCGCCGGCGATGCTCCGGCCACTCCCCGGCCAAGCCATCACCACGGCTGGATGCGGGCGAGCACCAGCTGCCCGTAGCTGCTCTCCGCGCAGCAAATGGAGCCCTGTGGGCAAATCCCATAGCATGCCGCCGCGTCTGGCCTCGCCGGCGGCTAAACGCCGGCAGGCTTTGACCCGCTGACCGGCGAGTTAACCACGTCTGACCCGTGTGGGCCCAAGTTGACTCCCCCCTTGAGCCTATGACAGGTGGGCCCGACCTGTTAATTAGTTTAGGATTAGTGCTAACTAATTTTAGTTAGTTTAGGTCACTGACATGTGGGCCCAGGCCCCACTGACAGTTAGTTAGTATTAACTTAATCCTGTTAGTTAGCTGAGACACTGACAGACAGGGCCCACCAGTCAGGTTTGACTGGCCCTGGCGCCTTTGACTCGCTGACGTCACAGTGACGCAGTGTTGACGCAATTATTCATTTTCTGGATTTATTTTTATATAGGAAATTCCAGAAAATAGCCAAAACTTCTAAAAATCATAGAAAATCAACCATAGCTCCAAATCAAACAAATTATATATGAAAAATGATCAGAAAAATCAATCTATTCATCTGTAGTGGTTTCATGCATGAAAAACCACTTTAACCTTGCTGTTTAGGTGAAACAAGCTAATACACTTATTATGCATAAGAACTTTAACCTTCATTTGAATCTTTGATTCAAATGGACCCATTTCAACTTGTTTCACATTGCATTAGGCAGGACACATCATTTTGCCATGTCATAGCATGCATCATGTTGTCGCACATTGTCATGGGTTGATTATGTTCTGTGTGTCCTTCATGGTAGGTTCTGCCTCCGAGGATATCTCCGAGTATCCAAATGAAGTGCAGTACCCTACTACCACTCCATCAGGCAAGCAGCCCCATTGATCATATCGATACAATCCCATGTTCTCGCCTTTGCTCTCATTTACTGCATTAAGACAACAACGTTTGAAACTGTTGTGTGTTGTGGTAGTTGAACCCTTATCCTCTACATGACCTATCATTGCCACAGTAACTAGATGAAACCCACTAGCATGTGTAGGAGTTGATTGAGCCATGTTTGTGTTTCCTACCTTGCTATGCCTGCAATGTTTAGAGTTGTGTCAGGTCTGGTTCATCTTGGTGATGGGCGAGAGTGAAATGATTCTGACGGTAATGTGAGTGGTGCGTTGAACATGATTTGGTAAAGGTATTGATGAGAGGCCATGTAGGAGTCCATGGTGGGTTGTTTCATTGAGGCCGTCCATAAGAACTGAGATCTATATGCGTGATTTAAGATTCAACTACTACCACACATTGGGCCCTGAAATATGACCCCGCTCGACTTACTGACCCCTCTCGTCCTCTGTCCAGGAGTTGCAACTAGTTTCTGGTGTTTGTAGGTTATGTGTTGGCGGCCGTGCGTAGCGCTGACCCAAGGGGTGGGCTATGATGCGGTAGATACATCGTGGCACGGTGTACCGAGTCGCCCATTTGGTGTCTCGGGAACCCTGCACGCATTGTTTGGGGCCGTTGAGGACACCCCGACCGGATCTCCTTGCGGATGGAACCTGAATAGGTGATAAATCTGGACTAGAGACTTGTGTGGTTAGTCAGGTCGTGGTCTACACCCACGTCGGCTTTCGGTTGAGGTCTACCGAGCACATGTCGTGTGCAGACACTAAGTGGTGGAAACATGTGTGACGAAGTACACCCTTGCAGGGTATGAAACTATTCGAATAGCCGCTTCCACGGTAAAGGACTACTTGGTTGCCTATACAGTTCATAGACAAGTTAATGGTTACTACTAAAAGACTCAAGATAAGTGTTAGTACTGAGGATGGCTCTCTCGTAGGATGACGAGGGAGGATCCCCGGTGGAGTATTGTGTTGGTGATTAGTGGACTCGTGTGCGAAAACTATTTTACTAGTGGTGTCCCGTAGGATAGCTTAGCCAAGAGTCAAAGCTGGCTTGCTGCAATAATTCCACCACCTTCTTGAGAATGAGCATGTATAGTAGGTTCTGATGTAAGACTTGCTGAGTACCTTTGTACTCATGTTTGCTTAATTACTATTTTCAGACGACAACACCGCCCCCTCTGATGGGTTTTATATAGATCTCGACGTCGATGAGTGACTTGCCACCCAGGTGGTGACCCTGGCCATGGAGGGCCCTATGTAGATAGACAGGCCTTCTTGCTTTCTAGTGTCTGTACTCAGACTATTTGCTTCCGCATGTGCTTGTATGCTTGTATGACTTGAGTGCCAGGTCATGTGACCCCTACCTGTATGAACATGTTATGTATGGCTCTCTGGAGCCTTTAAATAAAGTACCTGAGTTGTAGAGTTTTGTTGTGATGCCATGCTGTATTTGCCGATATCGAGCATATTGTGTGTATGATTGAAATGCTTGGTATGTGTGGGATCCGACAATCTAGTTGTTTATCCTTGGCAGCCTCTCTTATGGGGAAATGTAGTCTAGTGCTCCTTGAGCCATAGTTGTCCGCTACAGCCCGGTTCACCGGAGTCCTGCTAGCCCGGCACTACTACTCAGGATACTTGACTGGACGGCATGTGTTTCACTTCGTTCCTATGTTTGTCCCTTCGGGGAAATGTCACGCGGTGACTTCCGGAGTCCTGTCTAGCCTGCTACAGCCCGGGTTCCCCGGAGTCCTGTTAGCCCAGTGCTACAGCCCGGATTCACACGCTGATGACCGACATGCTCGATGTGATTCATGTATACCTGTCTCCATAGGTCGGTGCCGCTTTGGGTTCAGGACTAGCCATGTCGGCCCAGGTTCTCTGTCATATGGATGCTAGCGACACTATCATATACGTGAGCCAAAAGGCACAAACGGTCCCGGGCCATGGTAAGGCGACACCCGTGGGGATACCGTGCGTGAGGCCGCAATGTGATATGAGGTGTTACCGGCTAGATCGATGTGATTTGGAATCGGGGTCCTGACAGTAGCCATTGTCGATGACTTAACCGACATGCTCGACTTCGACTCCGAAGACATCGACGGTATGGACGTCGATGCAGGAGACGAACAGGAACCACTGCCCACAGTGCACTGGATGCCCACTTCATCACATGACGTATACATGGTGGACACACCCAAAGAAAACAATGACGAGGCATGGAAGGACGCAGCGAAGGGTTGTTCCCTCGAGAAGAAGTCAAAGCGGCGGCGTAAACGCCGCTCCAAATCCCGCCTCGGCATAAATAACAATCATATAGACCCAGCGATAGAGCAGGGTGCACCATCGCCCAACCAGGGCAACATGGGGAATCAAACCGAACAACCCGACTCCGTCAAAGATAACAGTCTGGACGATATCACACCGGACAGGCGCCAGGAGCAACATAATGCCCACCAAAGGCTTGTTGCCATGGCGAGGAGTCTGAAAAAACAGAAGCAAAGGCTCAAGGCTGCACAATACACACTCAAAATCAAATGGAGTGAAGCACTCAACACTGCAGTGAAGTACGACAGTTATCGCCACACCAAGAGCTATCCGAAGCGAAAGTTGCTACCTGAATTTGATGAGGAGGCCTTAGATCCTCAACAATTAAAAAATAAAACTGCCATTTGGTCGTATAGATGACCTCACAGCCAACATAAAGCAGCAAACGACGCTGCACATAAACCAGTATGCGATCCGCGTAAGGGCTCGCATCAAAAGGATGGTGCAACTAGATCCATCTATGGACCACGCAAGCGCGCTCCAACATACAATACAACACAACAAACATCCGAACACCATAGTACGCCCAAATACAGGGGTGCCGCACACCCTCTATGTTTCACCAACGAGGTGCTGGATCTTGAATTTCTAGAGGGATTCAAACCCGTAAACATAGAGGCATACGACGGAACAACAGACCCTGGGGTATGGATTGAGGACTACATCCTCCATATCCATATGGCTCGAGGAGATGATCTCCACGCCATCAAGTACTTACCCCTCAAGCTCAAAGGGCCAGCTCGGCACTGGCTTAAAAGCCTCCCCGAAAACTCCATCAGAAGTTGGGAAGAGCTCGAAGACGCCTTTCGGGCAAATTTTCAAGGGACATATGTCCAACCACGGATGCAGACGATTTAAGTCATATAACTCAACAGCCCGGTGAGTCAGCCCGAAAACTTTGGAACAGGTTCCTCACCAAAAAGAACCAAATAGTCGACTGTCCGGACGCCGAAGCCTTAGCATCTTTCAAGCATAGCGTCCGAGACTAATGGCTTGCCAGACACCTTGGTCAATAAAAGCCGAGAACAATGGCAGCGTTAACAAGCCTTATGACCCGTTTTTGAGCGGGCGAGGACAGCTGGTTAGCCAGATGCAGCACCAGCGACCCAAGTACATCCTAAGTCAGGGATGGAAATGGGAAATCACGACGTAGTAAGAATAAGCGCTGAAATAAGGAAGACAGCCCGAAGAGCACGGCGGTAAACGCCGGATTTAGATGCTCTCGGCCAGGCCAGCAGAAGCCACCCTCCAAAGGCAATAGAGATGAACTGTCCAGCCTAAACAAAATTCTGGACCAAATATGTCAGATCCATAGCACCCCTGATAAACCTGCAAATCATACCCACAGAGAATGTTGGGTCTTCAAACAGTCCGGCAAGCCCAATGCCGAACACAAGGGGCAGGATACACCAAGTGAAGACGAGGACGAGCCTCGCAAGCAAAGCACAGGGGAACAGAAGAAATTCCCACCAGAAGTCAAAACAGTCAACGTTTTACACGTGATAAAAGGGAGAAACAAAGCGGCACCCTTAGAGAAACATGCCCCAGGGCCTATCACTGCGGAGCTCCGCCACTAGTTGTCCCAACCGATCACCTTCGACCATCGGGATTACTCGGCAAGTATCCGGCGGGCAGGATGGGCTGCCTTGGTATTAGATCAAATAATTGACGGATACAACTTCACACGAGTCCCGATGGACGACAGCAGCAGTTTAAACCTGATATATCATGACACAGTCCGCAAAATGGGGATAGACCCAACAAATATTAGACGCAGCAATGCTACCTTTAAAGGAGTAATGCCAGGCCCAGAGGCTCATTGCAAGGTCTCTCCGCTACTAGAGGTTATATTCAGCTTCCCCGATAACTTCCGCAGCGAAAATTGAACTTTCCACGTCGCTCCGTTCCAAAGTGGCTATCAAGCACTACTCGGACGCAAAGCTTTCGCTGGCTTTAACACAATACCGCATTACGCTTCCCTCAAGCTCAAGATGCCCGGTCCACGCGGCATCATTACGGTAAACGGAAATATTGAGCACTCCTTGCGCGCCGAAGACGGTGCGGCCGCCTTGGCCGCCGGACACTAAACGGCCTCACCAACTCAAGCATTTGGTAGGTCGTTAAGACCATGGACACGGCTAGACGAGTCCGGCTCAGCTATATGTAATTAATACAGGTTTGACGGCTATACCCCTATTACAATACAAGGGGATCAACGCGCGCGCAAAAGTGGCAATAAGGTTCACCATTACTCATTTTGAACTGTATATTGTTTATTATAACTTAACTTTTGCACGACAACTTTTCAATTAAGTTCCTCTCTTTTTCAGATAACCATCATGCTACACCCGTCCAGGATACGGCACAACGGAAACACAGGCGCAGACATGCAACAGGGACTCGTTCCAAGGATTCTTTGTAGATTAAGACCCTGCGTAAACCTTTTTTACTGTCTCTTGTTGATTTACATCCCTCAGTTTCTCAGTACAATTGAGAAGGATGCTGACGTCTTGGCATGTGGGCACGCCAGAATAATGCATGTACCTGGACATCAGGGGCTTATTATAAAGGGTACTGTTTAGACCCGGTTTACACCACAAAGACCGAATACCATAGGGAGTGTTCGGCATCACGAGTTTGTCCATATATGCATCAACTCTGAATCATGTCTATGGTCAAATGTTGGGTTTTCCCGGCTCCTGTGTTTTACTGCCTTATGTTCTGCTCTATTGGCTAAGGTGGCACCAGGAGAACTACTGCGATTGTGCCCTGGTTTATTCGGATGAGCACCTCAGTAGAGAAAGCCGAAAACTGACTGTCATGATATAACGTGAGACTGGTCAACCACTCGATGACTTATTGGAATGTTCGGGATTCCTCCGCATTAACGAAGGGCCGTTTCCCGGCCAGGCATGTACGCACCCCGAATCCGGATGAGTGCGGAGCCACAGCGGCTATATAGTAGCCCCACTGTCAAACTCCTATGGCTAAGTGAAAGTGTTAAAGCATTATAGTCTGGTTGCCTAGTTCGCTGCGCCATCACCTCCTTATTAGGACCAAGACGTTGGATTAAGTGTGAATACGCGTCTTCTGTGAACACCCCCGCATTATATGCGTGGGGGCTGAAGCTGACGACTGCAATCTTTCAGGTTATATACATGTATACATAAATGGCCGCACAAGAGGCATCACAATACTTTCGGGCAAAAGTTTAAACACAGCCTTGATAAATTCAATAAAATGTTGTTTTTACAATGGGAATACATGTCACTCAAACATAACATTCTTCGAGCATCGGGCCTCTATCGAACAAGCACCCTCAAGAACTTCTTCAAAATAGTGCTCGGCAGCCACTCGGCCTATGGACGAACCCTGCGCCGCGACAGTGGTGGCATCCATCTCCGCCCAGTATGTTTTGACACGGGCAAGGGCCATCCGCGAGCCTTCTATGCACGCCGACCTCTTCATCGCATTGATGCGTGGCACCGCACCAAGGAACTGCTGCACCAAGCTAAGATAGCTGTTCGGCTTCGGCCTTTCCGGCCACAAATGATCCACGACAGACCTCATGGCGAGTCCGGACAATCTATTGAGTTCGGCCCATTCGGCAAGCTGACCAGTCAATGGAAGCGAACGCTCTGGAACGTTAAATTGCGACCAGAACAGCTTGTCCACTTCACAATCTGTTTGATCTCGGAAGTATTCGGCTGCATCGACAGCGCTCGCCGCTAAGTCCATATATGCGTCGGCCGAACTCCACAACCGATCCAGAGGGGCATACCGCGGATCGCCGAACTTCCTCCGCAGCATAAAGGGCTTCCCAGCCACAATGTCCCCGGCTTCATGCAGTTCCTCCTTCGCTCTCATTGCAGAGCGGGTGTCTTTGGTCGCCATTGTGGCCTTTTCAAGGTTCATAGCCTTCGCCCGGTTTTCTTCTTCAAGAAACTGGCAGCGGTCAGCAGTGTCTTTTAACTTCACAGTCATTTTGGCCATTTTCTCTTTGCTCTCACTATGAGTGGCCTTCTCGTCTCTCCACTCTTCGGCCGCCTTCAAAGCGGCCGCATTACTACTCCTTGCTTGGTCCTTGGCTCGGGCAAGCTCCGCCCGCAAGGCCTCCACGGTGGCAGTTCCATCTGCAGTCAGAACATATTAAAGATACTGGCATCACACTGCTCTTACTATGTGACATCCACTATAAATATCACCTACCCTGGGCCTCGTCAAGCCGCTTGCTAAAAAGCTCGATGTCGGCAATCCGCCGCATCTAGTTGCCGCTCGGCAACCCCATCTGTCTGGCTAGCCACCAGAGCTTCAGACACCTGCACATAAAGGCGGTCTGGTTATTACCTGGGACTACGATCCTCTATTCGCCGCCGTTCTCGACGACATCCAGAGTCTCAGGGGCTACTATCCATATAGGGCGCATGTAAAAATGTGCGGTACTACCACAAATGCATATCATTCCACGTACCTCAAAGTCCGTCAGTGGACTCATAAAGGCTTCATGCAACCCGTTTTCGGCGAACGAAATCCTTTCAATCACCGTACACATTAATGTACGGTGCTCTTATGAGATAGTCGCTCACTCTAGCAGATCCTTCAGTACGTCCGACCGCATACTAGGTGGTGCCAGACTCTTTTGATTGCTCTCTTCAAGATCCGGATACTGAGGGCTTCGGGTGACCATGGGATTACCTTCTGGCCTTGCCAGATCCGGAGAAACTCTCCGTGATGACACTTCAAGGTCGCCCGCTTCTTGAGCCAGGGAGTCCATGGGAGGCGTTTCGCTCTCCATCATCTCCGGAAGAATATCCCCTGAAGACGAGCTCTGCTGAGAAGGGCTCAGATCCGAACTGCAAGATAAATGCTTCGGTTATCTTCCTCAAAAGTAAGGTAGTATATCTTCAGTATTAAGTACCTTTCGATTACTTACAGCTCGTTAGAGGGCTGATCCCCGCACGTACCTTGTGCGGCAAGAGCACCCTCTGAGGCGGCACCCTCTGGTGGAGTTTTCTTCTCCCGTTTGGAAACCTTGGTTTTCGGATCATCAGAGGTAGTCCTCTTCCTCCCCCGGGGCGAGGGAATGTCAGATTTCTTCCCTTGGCTATCCTCCCTCACGGAGGCACTCGTTCCCTCAGTTGTAATAGGTAGCGGTGGAGGCCCGCTTTCGCCCTCTTTATTCTCCACTTCGTCTTCCCTTGAGGGCACCGGGCAAGGTGCTGGCTCGAGCATCTTTTCCAGCACCGGATTTTCCAAGCCTTCGGGAAGAGGAGCCGAACACCGGATCATCTTCGCCTTTGTTATCCAGTCCTGGTCAAAGAGAGATTCTTCAGAATGATGTCATGATAAAAGAAAGACAGTGTGTTCGACTAGAGGATTACTTACTTGGGCCGCGGTGCGGTTGCTACTCAGGCCCACGTCCTCGGTGGTGTCCGGACACTCTATTTGGGGTCCTAAGAATGACTTGTACATCTCCTCGTGCGTCAGGTCGAGGAAATTCTGAACAACGCGTGGTCCTTCTGGGTTGAATTCCCACAAGCGTAGGGGCCGGCGTTTGCATGGTTGGACTCGATGAACCAGCATAACTTGCACTACCATAACCAAACTAAAATGTCCCTCGAAGAGATCTCGGATGCGGCTCTGGAGTATGGGCACATCCTTGGCTGGCCCCAGCTCAGCCCCCTGCAGATCCATGACATCAGTTGTGGTGGAGGGCCCGAGCGAAAGACGGGGGAAGCTACCCACTTGGCACTTCTAGGAGCGGTGATGTAGAACCACTCCCGTTGCCATAATCCGGACACCTCTGGAAGGGAACCTTTTGGCCACGGAGCTCCGGCAATCTTGCTTATTAATGCACCCCCACACGCTGCATATTGCCCCTCGACCGTCTTTGGCCATCAGAAGTGGGAGATGAACACGACATCTTCATTGGGTTCAGGAGTAGGGACGGCCTGCCCTCGGGCGGGCAGCCGATGTGAGACTTCGGCGGTCAGGTATCTTGCCTCCCTCAACTTCTTGATATCCTCTTGAGTGACGGAGGAGGGCATCCACCGACCCTGGAGGCTGGATCCGAACATGATTGAAGATCCGAAGCACCTGACCTAGGCTTTGAGTGTTAGAACTGGAGGTGGGGGAAGGATTCGATTGAGCACGGGAGGAAAAAAAGCCTTGACCCTTCATAAAGAGGGTGAATATCAAGCGTCCTCCTCGTGGCTGTTTGGGACTTGCCTAAAAACTAGGAGTCCTAGGCACGGTTGGGTTACCCACCTTGCAATGCCGAACACAATATTGAAGCCTAGTTTAGGGGCTACTGGGGGAGTCCTGGATTAGGGGGTATCCAGACGGCCAGATTATATCCTTTGGCTGGACTATTGGACTATGAAGATACAAGATTAAAGACTTCGTCCCGTGTCCCGATAGGACTCTACTTGGCGTGGAAGGCAAGCTAGGCAATACGGATATGTATATCTCCTCCTTTGTAACTGACCTTGTGTAACCCTAGCCCCCTCCGGTGTCTATATAAACCGGAGGGTTTTAGTCCATATGACAACATAAAATCATACCATAGGCTATCTTCTAGGGTTTAGCCTCTCCGATCTTGTGGTAGATAAACTCTTGTAATACTCATATCATCAAGAATAAATCAAGCAGGACATGGGGTTTTACCTCCATCAAGAGGGCCCGAACCTGGGTAAAACATCGTGTTCCCTGCCTCCTGTTACCATCCGCCTTAGACGCACCGTTCGGGATCCCCTACCCGAGATTCGCCGGTTTTGACACCGACAAGGGCAATTACGTATTGTAAGTGCATCTAGTGCCCTTAGTGATTTTGGTGTATTGAAGACTTATAGGTTAAGGGACTAATGCATTTGTGAGTATACACAGGTCTATAAGTCTATGAAGAGTTTGATATTTACAGAGAAAGTCGACCCCTAAAAATGAAGTTCTTCGACTAAAGACTTTGGATTTCTGAAGACTTTCTGAAGACTTTGAAAGTAAAGAAATTGGTGTGACCCTGAAGACTTGGCATTCATTCTAGGAACATGAAGCATGAAGACTTTTGTTTTCGTAGTTTCATTTTCTCTTTCTTGAGTCTTAGGAAACACCCTACTATTAAAGGGGGTCGAGGAAATACTAAGGAAAAATTTCCATGTGATGCTCAACTCAAAATCCTACACCTACCAATCCCTTCGAGTGAAGCCATTGGAAATGTCATACAGTCCAGTCATATTCTTCAGTGACAGAGACGAAGTTCTTCTGGTCTTTGAGGAATTTGTTCTGACTGAGGAGTTAGGAATTCGGCAATGCAGATTGCCTACACAGTGAGGAACATGATAGCCCTAAGGATTTCGCCACTCAAAATTCCGACCGTTGCTGTGCTATGCGCCAGCTGTCCCAAAATATCTATCCACCTAATGGTCTTATCATTGAAGGGCATTTATGTCTTATCATGCCGGGTTGCTCCCTAGGCTATAAATAGCCGCCCCCCTAAAACCACTAGCTGGTTGCCTGCTCTGAGAGAAACTAACACATGTCATTTGAGAGCAACCCATCCTCCGAGGACTTTGAGCGAAAATCATCAAGTGAGGAAAACCCAAACCCAAATACCTTCAAACCCCAAGTGATTGAGCATCACTAAAGAGATTGATCTTGCGTGGATCCGACGCTTGTTACCTTTGAAGACTGTGCTTCTTCCAGACGGTTAGGCGTCATGGTCTAGAGCATCCAAGAGGAATTGTGGATCGCCGAGTGACCAAGTTTGTGAAGGTTCGGAAGTCACCTAAAGACTTACCACGAGTGATTGGGCGAGGTCTGTGTGACCTTAGCTCAAGCGGAATATGGTGAGGACTGAGTGTCCTAAGCTGCGTGTTTAGGACTGGGTGTCTGGGACTGTGTGTCCTTGGGTTTAAATACCTAGCCGCCCTAACCAGATGTACAACTGAGACAGCGGTTGGAACTGGTCTACCAAATCATTGTCTTTACCAAGCTTACTGGTTCCATTTCCTCAACTCTTTCATTTCCTCATAACTGTGTTGTGTGATTGTTTATATCTGTGCTCAAAGACTTTGATTGAAGATTTTCTCAATTTCCTCAGTTCAATTTCTTCAGTCTGTTTGTCTTCATCATGTGTTATCCTGTGCTTACGCTTTCTATACTCTGTGCCTGTCTTCATTTCATCATGATGACTATGCTTGTGTTCTGTTATGTTTACTTTTGAGTATTTATTCCACTGCTAATAGTTCTTCTCTAAGGAATTTCCTCACCTGCAAATTCCTTAGTGAAGAATTTCATAAAAATCGCCTATTCACCCCCCTCTAGTCGATATAACGCACTTTCAATTGGTATCAGAGCAAGGTACTCCCTTGTTCTGTGTGATTTTGGTTTAACTGCCTGGAGTTTAGTTATGTCGACCGCTGGTATGAAGAAAGTGACATGCCCCATCTTTGACGGTCACGAGTATCCCAAGTGGAAGGCCATGATGAAGAAGCGCCTCATGGCAATGAACAACGAGTTGTGGACCGTCACTGAGATTGGTCTGACCGATCTATGCAAGATGGCAGAAGCAGATGACATTCGCAAGTACACTCTTCTCAACCTCACGGCGAAGGACGTCATGTGCTCCTGTCTCTCTCAAAATCAGTTCAGGAATATCATGCATCTCGATCATGCGAAGCTCATCTGGGATCGTCTCGCTGAGGTCTATGAAGGTCATCGAACCTGTCATGATCCTTGGTTTGAGGACTTCAAGAATCTCCCAAAGCGATGACATTCGAACCAGAATCATCATCTTCTGCATCATGCCTTATGGCAAAAGATGTTAAGGTAACTGAATGCTACCTATCCGAGTCTAGTGATGATGAATCTGGTGATGAATTTGGACCCCAGCTATGTCAAACTTGCTTCCCTTGCCACTAAACAACAAAGAGCTTTGGAAAAAGTTCAATACATGCTAAATAAGAGCGATGATATGTTGGGTGAAGAAATGGATCAGTCAAAAGCTTTGGCTAAAAGTCTTGACTTCATACTAAGTATGACACCCTTCAAGATCATCATAACACTCTCTTATCTGATCATGAGAAGCTTTCTTATGAATTTCTTCAAAGAAAGCAAGACCTTGGAAGCTAAGAGTGAGTTATGAAGATCTTCAGAAGGAGCGCGATTCATTACTTGCTCAACAAATCAGCGCTTCTCAGGAAGAATTTGTTCCTCCATGCTTGAAGTGCATTGAACGTGAATCTGCTAATTCTTCACTTGAATGTTCAAATGCTACTAATGTTTCAAATTCTTCACATGTCTCTGCTATCACTAATTCCTCATCTGAGGACATTGCTAGTATCACTGACGATGCAGGCTGAAGGAATTGTACATGACAGGCATGTACAAAAGCCTCAAAGGGCATCAGACTCTTTGTGATGTGCTTAAAAAGCAGATCCTCAACACGAACCCTAGGAAAGAGGGTATTGCCTTTGAGAGGAAACTCAATGCTGATGGTACATATTGGAAGCCTGAGCAGTACCCCAAAACTACATGGGTTGCTGCAAAGGGACCTCCAGTTGATCCATCTAACTTATCTGGATTTGCATGTGAATCTCCTCATTCTGATGATGAGTCATTTGACTCCAACTATAAACTGTTCAAAAATCAGAATGGTGAAGTATTTGCTAGATATGTTGGCACTAACTGCAGGAACGGTCCCCTTATGAAGAAAATCTGGGTTCCCAAAAGGTGCCTTGAAAGTCTTTAGGTGAATGTCCTCACGACACCACCTATGAAGAATAGGAACCCCAGATCAAATTCTTCATATGGACCAAATTCCTCAAAAGGATCAAAGTGCTCACATGAATATCATTGTGCTAACAACTTTGTTTCGCAGGGAAGAACTAAGGGCTATGAATATGAGCATTATTCTTCTAATCATCATGTTCATAAGTCCTCGAAGAATTTCTCTACTTATTCATATGATTATCCTAACTCCTCTTATGTGAAACGAAATGGACTGGCTTCTATGCCATCTTTCTCGTATGGAGCTCGCAGAATGATGAACTCTTTGCCACCCCTTCAGATGTGGGTGGTGAAGAAAAAGAACTAATCTCTTCTGCAGGGTCAGGTCTCCAGACGTACGTAATCATCTGAAGAATTTTCCGGAGACCTGAGTATGCTTGAAAGGATGCAGGCTAATCATGAAGAAATGAACTTTCATTTCTCACGTCCACATACTGCTTTATCTGTTCTTTTGCTTGATGAAATTGATCTGATGAATTGATGTCATATTCTTCACTGATGAAGTATGAGTTTGTAAGTTGCACTAATTCATCTGCAGGATGATCAACCCAAAGCCACTGAGTGGGTCCTCGATAGTGGATGCACAAATCATATGACTGGTGACAAGA
The DNA here is from genome assembly GCF_002162155.2 of Triticum dicoccoides. Classification (NCBI taxonomy): domain Eukaryota; kingdom Viridiplantae; phylum Streptophyta; class Magnoliopsida; order Poales; family Poaceae; genus Triticum; species Triticum dicoccoides. Next base: position 92,531,966 of record NC_041392.1, on the reverse strand, counting down.
ATCTATTGATGGATGCTCCATTATCTCCGTCGCATCTAAAGCATATCATCTTTATCGACGAAGGCAAAAGTCAGGTATTGGGTCTAGGAAAGGTTGCGATCACAAAGGATCGACACATGGACAAAGTCATGCTTGTCGAGTCCTTAGGATACAACCTCAGGTCTGTCTCAATGCTTTGCGATCTTGATATGGTGGTTGTCTTTGGCAAGTACAGTTGTGTTGTGGTTATGGAACCTGACAATTCCAAAGTCTTCGAAGGCTTTAGGAGAGGAGACCTGTATATTGTTGATTTCTCTACAGGACCACAACCAGCCGTGTTCATACTTGCAAAAGCTTCAGAATGCTGGCTATGGCATCAACGACTAGGTCATGCAGGTGTTGGTGTCAAAACCGGCGGATCTTGGGTAGGGGGTCCCGAACTATGCATCTAGGCCGGATGGTAACAGGAGGCAGGGGACACAAAGTTTTACCTAGGTTCGGGCCTCTTGATGGATCTCCCGGCAACTACTTTGTATTCTTCTTCGCAGGGGCGCGTCAGCGCCCCCGCTCGATGCGTCGTCGGAGCAGGAGGTAGTCCAGCCGGCCTGGCACAGCCGGCAGCGCGGGTCACGACTAACCGTCCGAGTGGCGAAGCAGGCCGATGGGTCATCCAGACGTTTTTTTTCTTTTCTTCTCTTTGTCCTAGCCGACTCTTTCTCTTTTTTTAGCACCCGATTGTGGGAACTCGGCCACTTCTTTTCCAGCCGACTTGATGGGAGCAGCCGGCCCGCAACCCCTTTTTTTAGCAGCAGCCGGCCGCGATCTCTTTTTTCTAGCAGTCGGCTCTATGCAAGCAGCCGGTCTTTGACTTTTCTTTTAGCTAGGACAGCCGGTCTCCTTTCCCTTCTTTCTTTCTTCTTTACTGCCTGAACAGTCGGCAGGAGCGGGACTGCAGCAGCCGGCGCCCGAGTCACGGCAAAAGCCGGCAGGCCGGGCGTGCGCGGAGCAGGCAAGGCGGCGCGAGTCCCGCGGGCGCGTAGCAGCAGGCGCGGCTTGGGCACCAGTCGGCCCTGCGGCGATGCGGAGCCGGCCCAATGCAGGCCGAGTGGCGGAGGCGGCCACGTAGGAGCGGACGGGCGGCCGCCGCATTCGCGCAAGCGAGGCGGAGCCCACGCTCAGGGCGGAGTTGGCGGGCGCGGAGCATCCGGCCGCGAGATGCGAGCCACCGACCCTGCCGGAGTGGCGAAGGTGGCGACGGGGCATGGCAGGGCCAACCGAGGAGCCGCTGCCGCAGCCGGCTCGGACGGCGCAGCCGGCGGCGGGAAGCAGAGCCGGCGGGCGGGAAGGAGAGCTCGAGCTCTTTTGCACCGTGGGAGGTGCGGACGGGGCGGCACAACTCCAGCGGGACAGCGTGCAGCCGCGGAGACGGTGGAGGGGCGTACAGCCGTGGCAGGAGGGCAGAGCAGAGGGCGCGATGCAGCGACGGCGGTGGAGGCCGGGCTCAGGCAAAAATGGCGCGATGGTGGAGCAGCGCCGTGGCTGGGCGTAGGGCCGCGCGACAACGAGCCGACGCCAACGGAGGGTCGAAGCGCCAGGGGGACGAAGCCGCGCGTGGGGAGGCGCTCGAGGAGCCACCGAGGAGGCGCTCGAGGAGCCACCGCGGCTGGTTGGTGCCATCGTTGGCCCTGTGGTGGTGACAGAGCAACGAAGAGTGCTGGGAGCGGCTCGCCAGTGTGGCTCTTGCTGGAGCCAGCGGGTAGCGCGAGTGGAGAAGGGGAGGCGCAGCAGACGCGGGTCAGGCCGGCACGCCCAGGCACGGGGAGTCGGAGATGTGGCATGGTACAGAAACACACCATCGTCTGGGCATGGTCTGGGTAGTGTACAGGTCGTGTCCGACCCATATATGAGAAGAGTATGGCCATTATCTGGGCTGTGTTTTACCATGCTTTGACTAGCGTCTAGCTAGCTTGTATAGGCGAAATATGGAGGAGCAAAAGCGCATTCCGGCCAAAGAAAGACGCAGCACGGGGAGGAGCTAACGAGAGCGGTGCGTGGATGGACACGGCCGACCAAGGCGAGGCACTGCGCGCGGCGCGCGCAGACGGACAGCCGGTATCACAATGGTGGCGGTGATGAGGGCGGCGAGGCTGACGACGAGGACGCTCCGTCCCGCGCGGCCACTCCGGGGCGGGTCGAAGTCGAGCCCCCGAGCGCTACCGGAGAGACGGCGCGACGCCGCGGCGGTGATGGCGAAGATGGTCCCGCCTGAACTGTGAAACCAGTAGCAGCGCGGTAGCATAGTACCGCCCCACGATGGGCGCCAAATGTCGTGGTATTCTCACGGGGGGTGCGAAACGACATATGCCACAAGGTGGCTTCGTGTGAGGGCAAGACTGCGTCCGGAATATCCAGGGACGGGTACGCGGGTATCACGCGCTAGTTTACCCAGGTTCGGGGCTCTCCGGACAGATAACACCCCTACTCCTGCATGTCTGAGTATATGTGGTATATCTGGTACAGAGTGCTCCTGGAGCTGTATCTGAGGTCAGTGCCATAGGCATATGGCCTCGTTTATGCATGTGGCATGGTGGCCGTTGCTCTTGGCCGAATGGGTGTGCTTGGGCATGCTTACCCGTAGGAGTGGATGGATGGATTGGTAGCTAGCTCTCTTGCTAGCTAGCTAGCTTGTGTGTGTGCGTGAGTGTGTCCCTCCCCTGATGGATGGATGTGTGCCTATATATATAGGAGTTGGCATGGGTGGTAGTGGCTTTGGTTGTAAGCCACCTTGGGTAGCTTACAAGCCAAGCAATGTAGGCATGGCTAGTGGCATGGTGCATGTCATGCTTGTCCCCTGGGGTACTTTATAAATCAGTACCCAGGGGACACGGTACAATGTAGATGACATCGCGGTATGGTTGTCCCGTCGCTGTCTCGTCAAGCTGCAGTTGACTTTGGGCAGTCGGCCTGGCGGAGGAGTCGGCAGCCAGCAGTCGGCCTGGTGGAGGAGTCGGCAGCCAGCAGTCGGCCTGGTGGAGCAGTCGGCAGCCAGCAGTCGGCCTGGTGGAGCAGTCGGCAGCCAGCAGTCGGCCTAGTGGAGCAGTCAGTAGCCAGCAGTCGGCAGCCAGCAGTCGGCCTGAGGGGCTTTGCTAGCCCCGATGTCTTGAATTCTTGTCTCGCCGTCTTCGAGGTATCCGTGTCCAATTACTCCGACATAACGCGAGGCAGTTTTTCGACACGTGTTGTCAAGCAGAGATCGTGTCCCCTTATTACGGGATTCTCATCAATATGGGCGTGGGTAACCCAACCGCGCCATCAACTGCGGCGCTTGGGGGATAAGCGAGTTTTACCAGGCAAGTGGTGACGGTTAGTTTTGTCCGCCCATATAAAGGGATAAGGATTCACCTTTCTATCCACGCCTTCTTCCTCCTTTGCTCATCCGCTCTTGCACACTCGAGCTCTAGCGCCCAAGTCCTCACTTCCATCTCAACCTTCTCCAACCATGTCCGGATCGGGAGGCAAGTGGATGGTCTCCTCCGTCATGGAGGGAGACATCAAGAAACTGAGGAGAGCTGGATACCTGCCCGACGACATCGCGCACCGGCTCCCAGATGAGGGGCAGCTCATCCCCACCCCCAGGCCCCATGCGAGGGTGGTATTCCTCACACATTTCCTCCGCGGACTGGGATTCCCTCTCCATCCCTTCGTTTGTGGGCTCATGTTTTATTATGGCCTGGATTTCCACGATCTGGCCCCGAACTTCATCCTCAACATCTCTGCGTTTATCGTCATGTGTGAGGCCTTCCTCTGGATCAAGCCCCACTTCGGCTTATGGCTGAAGACCTTCAACGTTAAGCCGAAGGTGGTGAGCGGCCGCCAGGCGGAGTGCGGAGGCACCATGGTGGGCAAGATGCCCAACATAACATGGCTCGAGGGCTCCTTTGTGGAAACCATAAAGGGGTGGCAATCGGGGTGGTTCTATATCACCGAGCCGTGCGACCCCGCATGGGTAGCAGCCCCCAAGTTTCGATCTGGCATCCCCATGCGGCTCACCTCCTGGAAAGAGAAGGGCCTGTCCTGGGGTAGTTCGAAAGAGCTGACCAGACTCCAAACATGTATTCAAAACATAGTGGACAAGAAGCTCAAGCTTGTTAACATAGTCCAGGTTATGCTTATCCGCCGGATACTCCTGTGCCAACAACGGTAGTTCACCTTGTGGGAGTTCAATCCGGCGCAGCACCGGACTCTGAACAGGCTCTTCGACACGACTCATGAAGACGCCTGGAGGGTGCTGTTCAAAAGTGCCAAGGTCCCTCCCCCTATCACTGAGGATCGCGGATTCAGCGTGAAGCGCCAAGCTAGTGCAGTAAGCTGCTTTACCTTTCACAGGATACTTATTTTTTATATAGATTGACTCTATGCGGGATCTAAACTCCCGGACCTTTGACAGGACTGGCAGAAGATGGCCGGATAGATCGGCTGTCCGGCTCCTTTGCCCGAAAGCCCCATAGATGCTCTTCTGGCGAAGATGCTGACTCCGGTCCCTTATAAGGTGCCGGAGAAGACCAAGAAGGCCAAGGGAACTCGAAAGAGTTCCCGATGCCAGGCGTCGTCAGACTCACCGTCCGATGACTCTGTGGTGCACTCTTCCCCTGAAGACGAGGAAGAGGAAGAAGATGCTCCCCCACCGACTCGGGGAGACAAGAAAAGGAAGGCCGCCCCAACTGGGGAGGCCAGAGGGTCCATGAAGGGAAGGACTCTCCTTCCGGACAGCTCCACCGCCGCCGACAAAAGCAAAGACGAGTGGTTGCCCAGGGCCAAGCCCCCGGGGAGATCGTAAGTATTCGGATACCAAAGTTACCCATAGGATTCCTTTAACGCACTACTTTTCCTAACGCCGAACTCAATTGTGCAGGCCGCACCGAGCCAATATCGAGGTATCATCGGACGGCTCCCTGGGCTCGTCGAACATGGATAGTGATCCAGTCCAGACCGCCACCTCCCCTCATCCTGCCGACGACGCCAAGGTGTTGTCCCAAGAGGCACCAGATCGAGGGGAGACAGTCCCGGAGGTGCCACAAGGCGACCTTCCGGACTTCGGGAGCCGCGGGGACGGGGCCCCCGAGAGCTCAGAGTTCGGCCCTCAGCTGAACACCATGCTGGACCCTCCAGCGGTTCCGGACTCGGGCAAGCGGCCTCCTTCTAAGGGGGGCAAAACACCTGTGCCAGTGACATCTGTCCATCCAGAGGCATCGGACCATCTGCTGGAAGCGCTTCGCAGCGCTTCCATCAACGAGGAGCACCGCACTATCATGAGTGCGGTGATCCAGAAGGTTCAGTCCACCAAGAGCGGATTGACTGAAGCCTGTGCCAGCCTGCTAACAGGCTTTGAGGTAAGTGTGTTTAAAATGTAGTAGAAATATTACCGCATAGACAGTAGCCCCTGATGCTTTGTTCGGGTTCACAAAGAAAAGCCGGACAGAGGATCAAATAATATCGCAGGACTCTAATATAAGTATGCCAATATGCATATGCAGGCTTCACTGCTGGCGTCCGCCGCACTAACTGCGGAGGTCGCCGTATTGAAGCAGGACCTCGAGGGGTCCAAGAAAGAGCTCGGCCTTGCCAAGAGGCAGCTCGAGTAGAACAAGGGTAAGTAATACCCCGTCTATAGATATGTATATATAAAAAGGACGCGATTGCAAAATGACAAGATCGTTGTATGTTTTCCAGGGGCCACGACCGAGGTGGCGACCCTGAAGCAAGCGCTAACCAAGGCTGAAGATACAGCGGCCAAGGAGCGCACCGAGCGAGAGAAGCACGAGGCTCGGGTGGGCGAGGTGCAGCAAGAGCTCCAGGCTCTCGTGACAAAGCACGAGGCATTGGAGCTTCACTCGAAGACGCGAGAGTCTGAGCTTGCCGCAGCCCTTGAGAGTACAAATAGTGCCAAGGCCGAGGCCCAGAAGGCCCTCCAGGAGATCGACGCGATGAAGAATATAGCAGTGGGTAAGGCTTTCTATATGCAAAGCAAGCATGTAAAAGTAAATTACCGATTACTTACCCGGATTCGAAGCTCTTCAGGAGTATTCATAGATTTGCCCCGCAGTGTGTCCGATGCCGCACAATTTTACCAGGCCGAGGATGGAAGCTTAACGGAGAAGCTGTTCTGGTCTTAGTATGCTGAGGCCGAACATCCGGTGCCAATGAGCGACCAGCTGAAGCAGATGGTCGAGCTACATAAGGCGGCCGACCAGGCCATGAAGGGATTTATAGTCCGGCTATGGCCTGGCGACGCCCGGCTGTGACCAGGCGGCTTGTGGATGCCTGCCCACGGCTGGAAGTCGTCAAGCGATCCGTCTGCATTGAAGGTGCACGCCGGGCTTTCGCCCGTGTAAAAGTGCAGTGGGTCAAGCTAGACGCCGTGAAGCTGATCAAGGAGGGGCCGCCGGAGGGCAAGGAGCACCGCCACCCCGAGATGTATTGCGAGGGTGTTCTGCCGGGTGCCCGTCTTACCGCGGATGAGTGTTCGAAAGATGTAATATTTGAGTAAACTTGGTTGTTTTATCCTGTATTTATGAAAACTTGTTTCATATGCGCCATGCAACGCTTGTTTGAATTTAAAATATTACCTTCCGTTTGGCTGTTTATCCAATCTGAGAGATGGCTAGTCCTCGGCTTCTGCCCCCATGCCGCTAGTGCTGGGGTGTTCGGGATAAACCTGAGCACTCTTGTTCCCATATTTGGGTCCTTCGAGGGAGGTGCTCAGCACAACGAACAAGGAAACCAGACTAATATTGCTTTATCACTCTTACTTAGCCATAGAATTCTACAATTTTAAATTTCGGCGAAGCCCCTGATATTCGGAAGGCCGAATTCGGGGCGCGATACATGCCTTTAAGCCGGACAGGGCCGGCCCCTCGCCCTAAGTGGCATAAGTCTTTAGGGACTCGAAAAACCTCGCCGAACAGCGACTAGTCTCTCGCCTTATCATGACAGTCAGTTTTAGCTTTCTCTACTGAGGTGCTCAGCCCGGCAGAACCGGGCACAATCGCAGTAGTTCTCCTAGCGCTACCTTAGCCGATAGAGCGGAACGTAAGGTACCAAAACATAGGAGCCGGGCAAACCCAACATTTGACCAAAGACATGATTCGGAGCTGACGCATATAATGCTATAAGTTCGGGGTGCCGCACTTGTGAAAGTGTTTGGACTTTTCACACCGCATTGTGGGGTACATGAGTCCCAGGTGTATTGGCCGTACCAAAGTGTACGGTTGCAAGGCGTCGTTAATGAACACACACACACACACACACACACACACACACACACACACACACACACACACACACATATATATATATATATATATATATAATGCAATAATGGTCGTAATGTAATGCATTGTTTATTAAAAAGCTGCGTTAAAGCAGAGTGATACAGATAGTGCGATAAGCAAAAAGTAGGACTAAGTCCCTTCCAAGGGCAAGCTAAGGGATGATATGAAATCGGAGATCAACCTGGGAATTCTGTTGTATAACGTAGTTGTCTGCCTCCTTGGTTGCTGCATCATGTGTTCGGCAATAGTGCTGCCGGTCAGTGTTTTCAAAGATTAAGGTCCTGAAAAAAGAAAAAATAACCAAACGGGAAGCCCCTAGTGCGGTTTAGGCCGCGTTTTGGGGCGTGCTGCAGTTGTGCCCCCCCCTCCCCACCTGTGCCCATGGTAGTTTTAATGCGTAATTATGTACGCGCGACACGAATATCGCCGTTGGGCTGGGATTGGGGTGGCCGCCGTATTGCTACGCGAGCTCAGATCGCGCCAGGCAGTCTATTTGCCGATTGCCTCAAGCGCGCTTGAAGGTGTCCGGGCTTTGAAACGCCGAACTTGTTGATTGCCTTGAGAGGCTGCTTTGCGCTTCTGATGCGAGGGCCGCGGTGTGCTCCTCTGTTCGGAGGGAGCGCTGTGTGTTTCCATTGACTGTAATAACTCCGTGGGGTCCTGGCATCTTGAGCTTGAGGTATGCATAATGCGGTACCGCGTTGAATCTAGCAAATGTGGTTCGCCCGAGCAGCGCATGATAACCACTGCAGAAACGGGACTATATCGAAGATTAACTCTTCGCTTCGGAAGTTATCCGGGGATCCGAAGACCACTTCCAGTGTAATTGAGCCTGTGCAATGGGCCTCTACGCCTGGAATAACTCCCTTAAAGGTCGTTTTTGTGGGTTTGATCCTTGAGGGGTCTATAGCCATTTTGCGCACTGTGTCCTGATAAAGCAGGTTCAAGCTGCTGCCGCTGCCCATAAGGACTCGAGTGAGGTGAAATCCGTCGATGATTGGGTCTAGGACCAATGCGGCAAATCCGCCATGACGGATACTAGTGCGGTGGTCCCTGCGATCGAAGTGATCGGGCAGGAGGACCAAGGGTTGAACTTTGGGGCGACTAGCTCCAACGCATATACGTCCCTGAGCGCACGCTTCCGCTCCCTCTTAGGGATGTGGGTTGCATATATCATGTTCACCATCCGCACTTGCTGGGGAAACCTCTTCTGTCCTCCGGTGTGCGGCTGCCGGGGTTCCTCCTCGTCATCGCTATGCGGCCCCTTGTCCTTGTTTTCGGCAATTAACTTGCCGACCTGCTTGAACACCCAACAATCCCTGTTGGTGTGATTGGCTGGCTTGTCTAGGGTGCCATGTATTTGACACGAGCGATCGAGTATATGGTCCAAGCTGGACGGACCCGACGTACTTTGTTTGAATAGCTTTTTCCGCTGACCGGGTTTAGAGCCTTTGAATCTGGCATTGGCTGCCGTATCCTCAGTATTTTCACTGTTAATGCGGCGTTTATGCTTGTTGCAACGTGACCTACTATTGCCGTCCTTGTATCTATGGTACCATGGTTTTTTTGATATGTTATTACTGCGAGCCAGCCAGCTGTCTTCTCCCGCAGAAAAGCGGGTCATGAGCGTCGTGAGAGCTGCCATAGATTTCGGCTTTTCCTGACCAAGGTGCCAGGCTAGTCACTCGTCTCGGATGTTGTGCTTGAAAGCCGCTAAGGCCTCTGCATCCAGACAGTCGATGATTTGATTTTTCTTTGTAAGGAACCGAGTCTAGAACTGCCTGGCCGACTCTTCTCGCTGCTGAATTATGTGGCTCAAATCATCGGCGTTTGGTGGTCGCACATAAGTGCCCTGAAAGTTGTCGAGGAATGCGGCTTCCAGATCTTCCCAACAGCTAATGGAGTTCGCTGGCAAGCTGTTAAGACAATGCTGCGTTGGTCCTTTGAGCATTAGTGGGAGGTATTTGATGGCGTGTAAGTCATCACCGCGGGTCATGTGGATGTGGAGGAGGAAGTCCTCAATCCATACTGCGGAATCTGTTGTGCCGTCGTATGATTCAATGTTTACAGGTTTGAAACCTTCTGGGAATTGATGTTCCATTACTTCGTATGTGAAGCATAAGGGGTGTGCGGCGCCTCTGTATTGGGCTATATCTCGACGCAGCTCGAATGGGTCTTGCTCGCTGTGTTCGGCCCGGCCAGGTTTTCTTTTACTGTATCCGGTGTGACGTTTGTCGTCTCGCAGAGTGGTGCGCCCTCGTGATCCATAGATCGATCTTGAATGCTTTTCCTTGTCCTCCAACATGTCTCGCAGGTCTAGCGTTTCTCCCCATGCCTTTTTATTTGAATGGCGTTGGGGTGGAGGCTGAGTTTTTGGCTGGAATGCCTCTCTATCGAGGCCACGAGGTGGCCGATCAGCCGTGTCATACGCTTCTTCCTCCAATCGGGGTAGTAACCTGCGCCTTGGGTAACTCTTGGAGGGGCGGTTGAGTTTATATTCCTCGGCCGCTAGGACTTCAATCCATTTGTCAGCTAGCAGATCTTGATCAGCTTGAAGCTGCTGCTGCTTTTTCTTCAGGCTATTTGCCGTGGCCATAAGCCGGCGCTTGAAGCGCTCTTGCTCGACGGGATCCTCTCGGACGACGAATTCATCGTCGCCGAGGCTTGCCTTGTCTTCGGAGGGGAGGGATGTAATTGTCATCCTCCTCCTCTCCATCTGCCGCTCTCTCAGGAGAGCTGGCTCCTTCATCCTCCTGCTCTAAGTCTTGGTGGAGGGGATTGTTGTTGTCTTCGGCACTGTCCGGAGTATTATTATCTCCTGTGCCGGTATCACCACTTTTGCTTTGGCGGGACTTAGAGCGGCGCCGCTGACGTCAGCACTTGGGTTGCTTCTTGGAGGGGTCATCCTCCGTTATCTCATCGCCGTTGCCTTCATTGGGTGTATCCACCATGTATATGTCATATGACGAGGTGGCTTTCCAGTTCCCTATAGGTGCTGGTTCATGTTCGTCTCCTACATCGTCGTCCATACCGTCGATGTCTTCGGAGTCGAAGTCGAGCATGTCGGTTAAATCATCGACAGTGGCTACGAAGTGGGTGGTGGCACTACTAGGGAAAAGCCTAGCAGCAGCGCGGGTTTTGGGCCTATTAGCAGCGCGGGGGCCGGCGCTACTAATAAGGCGCTACAGCTAACGTATAGCAGTAGCGCGGGCGCACCCACGCTACTACTATGTCCGTTAGTAGTAGCGTGGGTAAAAACCCGTGCTACTACTAACCCGCGGAATTTTTTTTCGAATTTTTTTCCCGAATTTTCGAATTTCTGAATTATTTTAACCTCTAATCTCTAATCACCCTCATCGCTGCTCAATTTAATCTCTAATCACCCCTCATCATTCCAAATCATCTAACTTCCCGAACGGTCACCCATCCTCTTACTACTCCAGCCTGAGCATGCTTAACTTCCGGGTTCTATTCTCCCTCGATTCCAAGTCTGCACTTGTTGTTTTCCTGACAATAGTAAGATGCCAATCCTATTAACCCTCGGGAGTTTAGCTTGAGCATGAAGTCACACATTTCGCTGTTTGAGTTTAAAACTATTGTTCTAAACCACAATAATTATTTAGTAACACTAATATTTCTTGAATAAGGAGTTTGACCACATTTTGACCAAAGTTTGACCACAGTTTGACCAGATTTGACCAAAATTCCAAAAAACTGAAATAATTATTTAGTAACACTAATATTCTTGAATAATTATTTAGTAACACTAATACGTCTTGAATAAGTAGTTTGACCACAGTTTGACCAGATTTGACCAAAATTAAAAAAAAACTGAAATTTGAGCATAGCTTTTTTTCCTTTTAGAATTTGAGGATTCTAAAAATTTGCAAACAGGCCGTAGGCGGTCTCCATCATATGCGGATTTTCGTGCTGATCATTTTGATATATTATACGTTTTTTGACATCATATGCAAAAGTTATAGCCGTTTTACATTTTCCCTACACTTTTTGCAAAACATGTCCAAATTTAAGTTTTTAAATTTTCCTAACTAGTAGATGTAAGAACATAACTACATCTCGAAGGATTTTAATTTTTGAAACATTTTGAGATATTATACTTTTTTTCTAACATCGTATGCAAAAGTTATAGCCGTTTTACATTTTCCCTACACTTTTTGCAAAACATGTCCAAATTTAAGTTTTTAAATTTTCCTAACTAGTAGATGTAGTAATATAACTACATCTCGAAGGATTTTAATTTTTGAAGTTTTTATCATTTTCTTTTGCTTTTTACAAAACCGAAAAGGCGATCCACCAGGGGGGGGTAGAGTTTCAAAATGGGACCTTTAGTAGTAGCGAGGGATTTTACCCCTCACTACTACTATGGCATGTCCCGGAGGGGCACGGTTGAGACCTCTTAGTAGTAGCGAGGGGTAAAAACTTACTAGTAGCGCGGGTTCATAACCCTCGCTACTACTATGGCATGGCTGAGGGGCACGGTAGAGACCGCTTAGTAGTAGCGAGGGGTAAAAACTAGCGCTACTGCTATCAACTTAGTAGTGGCGAGGGTTAAAAACCCGCACTACTACTATGGCATGTCCCGGGGGGCACGGTAGAGACCGTTACTGCTACTGCGCTACTGCTACTGCTACTTAGTAGCGGCGCCTGATTTTAAAGCCCGCTCTACTGCTACTTAGCAGCAGTGCCTGATTTTAAAGCGTGCTGCTAGTAAGATTCTATGTATAGGCTTTTCCCTAGTAGTGTGGGTGGGCGTCGAATTTCTTCGTCGTCCGCATCCCAATCCTGTTGGCCATAATCCAGCCAGGGCTCTCCCGACAAAGAGAGAGACCTTAGTCAATTCAGAATGTCGCCAAAGGGCGAGTGCTGAAAGATATCTGCGGTAGTGAATTCTATAATCGGCGCCCAATCGGATTCGATTGGCAGGGGCGCGGGTCGTTCGGAGTCAGAAAAAGAGTCCGGCACCTTGGTGTCACGGGCTGCGCAGAGGATTATGCTGGTGTTTGGCTCGATCTCCATTGAGACTGCAGCCCCTAAGGCGGTGTCTAACCACCCGTTCTCGATTGGCGCAATTGGCTCCGAGCTAAGGGTCGGAGCAGATGCGGGCGCGGCCTCTGGGATACTGTTTGGTGGCAGAGCTAGGTCATACCCATCGTGATAGTGCGGCGTGCCGGCTGTGGCTCGAATCCGTCGAAGATCAAGTCTCCGCGGGTGTCGGCCGTGTAGTTCAAACTTCCAAATCTGACCTGATGGCCAGGGGTGTAGCTTTCAATCTGCTCCAGATGGCCAAGCGAATTAGCCCGCAGTGCAAAGCCGCCGAATACGAAGATCTGTCCGGGGAGAACAGTCTCACCCTGGACCGCATCGCTATTGATGATAGAAGGAGCCATCAATCCTAACGGCGGTGACATAGAGGAACTCTCAATGAAAGCACCAATGTCGGTGTCAAAACCGGCGGATCTCGGGTAGGGGGTCCCGTATTGTGCGTCTAGGCCGGATGGTAACAGGAGGTAGGGGACACGAAGTTTTACCCAGGTTTGGGCCCTCTTGGTGGAGGTAAAACCCTACGTCCTGCTTGATTAATATTGATGTTATGGGTAGTACAAGAGTAGATCTACCACGAGATCAGAGAGGCTAAACCCTAGAAGCTAGCCTATGGTATGATTGTATGTTGTGATTGTTGTCCTACGGACTAAAACCCTTCGGTTTATATAGACATCGAAGAGGGTTAGGGTTACACAAGGTCGGTTACAAAGGAGGAGATATCCATATTCGTATTGCCTAGCTTGCCTTCCACGCCAATTAGAGTCCCATCCGGACATGAGACGAAGTCTTCAATCTTGTATCTTCATAGTCTAACAGTCAGGCCAATGGAGATAGTTCGGCTGTCTGGAGACCCCCTAATCCCGGACTCCCTCAGCAGGCATGAGGAATTTGCACATGCTTGCGAAGAAGAAGCATGTCATTGGCATCGAGAATGTAAAATTCCTCAAGGATCACCTATGCGGAGCCTGTGAAGCTGGGAAGATGACAAAGGCTAAGCATCCAGTGAAGACTATCATGACCACCACTCGTCCATTTCAATTGCATTACATGGATCTCTTCGGTCCTAACCATTATTCTGTAGTCTCAAGTGAGGCATCTCAATATGGCTCTGTTATTGTTGATGATTACTCTCGATATCCATGGGTACACATTGTTACTTACAAACATGAAGTGCAGGAAGTCTTCAAACGATTTTCCTCGAGGGCTTCAACCAACTTTGGTGTGAAGATCAAGCACATCCGAAGTGACAATGGAACTGAGTTCAAGAATTCTGGTCTAGATGACTATCTTGATGAACTTGGTATTACTCATGAGTTATCTTCTCCTTATACTCCTCAGCAGAACGGCGTCGTGGAGCGCAAGAATAGGACTCTTGCTGAGATGGCTCACACTATGCTTGATGAATACAAAACGCCTCGTCATTTCTGGATTGAGGCAATTGATACTGCATGCCAGATCATCAACAGAGTATATCTTCACAAATTCTTCAACAAGACTGCCTATGAACTCCTCACTGATAAGAAACCCAATGTAAGTTATTTCAAAGTCTTCGGTGCTAAATGTTGGATTAGAGATCCTCATCACAACTCAAAATTTGCACCGAAAGCAAATGAAGGTTTTATGCTTGGTTACGGAAAGGACTCGCACACCTACAGAATCTTCAACAACGTTCTTCACAAGGTTGTTGAAACTGTAGATGTGCGGTTCGATGAAACTAATGGCTCGCAAAGAGAGCACCTACCTACTGTGATAGATGAACCAGCATCTAAGGAAACTATCAAGTTAAAGGCTACTGAGGATGTCATTCCTACTGAAGAATCTGCTGAAGAATTCATTCCAGAACATGAAGAATGTCGAGCTAATGCACCTGAAGAAAATACTAAAGAAAATGGTGTTGAAGAGAATGCTGATCAAATTCCTCAACGACAACCAGCTCATCCTCGCATTGCAAAAGAAGTGCAAGTTGAAAAGATCATCAATGACATCAAAGCGCTAGGTCCTCTCACACGCTCAAAAGCTTCACATTTATCTAACTTTTGTGGGCACTATGCTTTTGTCTCTATCACAGAGCCCACTAAGGTAGATGAAGCATTTCCGGACCCTGAGTGGATTCAGGCCATGCAAGAAGAATTACATCAGTTCGAGCTCAACAATGTCTGGGAACTGGTAAAACGTCCAGATCCTCGCAGGCACAATATGATTGGCACAAAGTGGATCTACCGCAACAAGAAAGATGAAAATGGCCTTGTGGTGAGGAATAAGGCGCGACTCATAGCTCAAGGCTACACACAGGTTGAAGGAATTGATTTTGATGAAACTTTTGCACCTGTTGCTAGACTTGAGGCTATTCGCATATTACTTTCTTATGCTAACCATCATGATATCACTTTATATCAAATGGATGTGAAAAGTGCATTTCTCAATGGTAAGCTTGAGGAAGAAGTATATGTTGCTCAGCCCCAAGGTTTTGAAGATCCAAATAATCCTAACAAAGTCTTCAGACTCGACAAGGCCCTCTATGGCCTCAAGTAGGCCCGACGGGCGTGGTATGATACCTTGAAGGAATTCTTCATGAAGAAAGGTTTCAAACCCAGTTCACTCGACCCTACTCTTTTCACTAAATCTTATGATGGTGAATTGTTTGTGTGCCAAGTATATGTTGATGATATTATCTTTGGCTGTACTGACCAACATTATAGTGATGAATTTGCCTACATGATGAGTGAAGAATATCAAATGTCTATGATGGGAGAATTAAAATTCTTCTTAGGTCTTCAAATTTGTCAACAACGCAATGGCATATTCATATCTCAGGAGAAATACCTCAAGGATGTACTAAGGAAATTCGGCATGCAAGATTGCAAAGGCGTCAAAATTCCTATGACCATAAATGGCCATCTGTGCACTGATGAAAATGGTATTGACTTTGATCACAAGGTATACCGCTCCATGATTGGTTCTTTATTGTACTTATGTGCATCTAGGCCAGATATAATGCTTAGTGTTTGCATGTGTGCCCGATTTTAAGCTACACCAAAGGAATCACACCATAAGGCTGTGAAGCATATTCTTCAATATCTAGCTCACACACCAACACTTGGATTATGGTACCCCAAGGGCTCGGCTTTTGATCTCATTGGATATTCTGACTCTGACTATGCTGGTGATCGTGTGGACCGCAACTCAACATCTGGTACGTGTCATTTCCTCGGATGATGTTTGGTCTGTTGGTCCTCGAAGAAACAGAACTGTGTACCACTATCTACTGCTGAAGCTGAATATATTGCCGCTGGTTCTTGCTGTTCTCAATTGCTATTGATGAAGCAAACTCTGAAGGACTACAGCGTCAACATGAAGAATGTGCCTCTCTTTTGTGACAATGAGAGTGCCATCAAGATTGCTCACAACCAAGTTTAGCACTCGAAGACTAAGCACATTCAGATTCGTCATCATTTTCTTCGTGATCATGTGTTGAAGGGCGACATTTCTATTGAGCATGTGAAGAGTGAAGAATAGCTAGCCGATATCTTCACAAAGCCCTTGGATGAGAAGAGATTTAGCAAGTTGCGGTGTGAGCTAAATATCCTAGAATCTTCGAATGTTCTTTGAAAAGGACACTCATCCTAACACATATGCAAAATTGATGACTTAGATGTGCAACACATGAAGAAACGTTTTTCTTCAATCAATGAAGAATAACACTCTAAGTGTGAAGAAATTAACAAAGAATTTGATTCTCAGAACCCTACGATAATTGTACGCGGTGTCTGAAATCATCATTCTTATATAGTGGGTCACGCCACCACCAAAAGTTGAAATTCCTCTGTTGTTGAAATTCTTCAACTTTGCATTGTCTTCACTGTTTGCGTTGTTTTTCTTCATTGGCTATATATATATATATATATATATATATATATATATATATATATATATATATATATATATGAATTTATGTCCTCTATAGCATTCATTTATGGCTACTTCTTCAAGTTGGTTTTTCTACTAAGTGAATATGATCGGACCCTTCCCCCTCTATGCTATTCTCAACCCAATCTGTTCACAAATTCTTCATGTGCGTTCTATTTGAAACTCGTTCAAAATCTTCATTGTGTCCTTGTCAGCTGAAGAAATTGCGAACAGAACTTTTAACTTATCTTATCCAATTTTTTGGCGTTGCCTCTCAAACCGTTCTGCATCCCACGACATACTTATCCACTCACCCACGATCTAACACGATCTCCACTTCTCAGTACGTGGGTGACACATGTTATGTGAATGAGAAGGGTCAGGGGCACGTTCGTCCAAATTCTTCGGGCGAACGGTTTTCACCATGGCTATAAATACCCCTCTCCCCTTCCTCACTTCTTTTACTCTGCTTGACCTCTCTCCAGCTCGAGCTTCTCAAACCCTAGCGCCGCCGCTACTTCATCGTCGCCAATGGGGAAGAGCTTCACTGCCTCGAACTCGTCGCCACTGTACTCGCGCCGGCCGCGGAAATCTTCACTCCGCCGCCGCCGTAGCTGTCTTTCTCTGCCAAGTTAGGGCGTGGAAGATCTGCACTGACGAACTTCACATCCGCTGACTCTACTTCGTCGTGTTCTTCGTTCAGGGTAATTAAAAGTTACTTTTACTACCCTTGTTGATTCGAATGATTATCTACAAAATCTTCAAAGGTGTTTTTCTTCATATCTTCACACACTAAAACACCTCTCATATCATTTGTTCTTGATTCATTTCTCTAAGTTGCGAATTTTTCTTCAAGATTCCTCAATCGTGCGGATTTCTGATCTGTACAACTCTGGAACCTAGGACTAAGAATGCTTAGTGAAATTCTTCAAGACTTATCAGGTCAAATTCCTCAAACTTGTTCTTTATAAAAACCTTCTGAGAACGCATATGACTTCTCCAAATTCCTTGCAACTGTATTCTGTTCACAGGTACTCATGTCAGCTGCTGAATCACTAGGTTCTCATCAGCTTAACTCATTTGCAGCGTTCCTCGAAGAAAAGTTGCATACTTCTTCAGAGAATTCAATTGTTCAAATTCCTCAACTGAAGAAAATGGCTGACGGTAAGAAGCCACAAAAAGGAGGAAAGAGGGCTGAGGTCAACATAGCATTTAAGATCCGTGATGACATATATGCTGGGTACTACACACCTCCTGAGGAAGACAAAAATCAGCGCAAGGTGCGCGTTCAGAAGATAGAGAGGAGATGGGCTAGAGAGTGGAGAGAGTACAGATATGTCACTCCCAAATACATGAAGAAATTCGCACTCAATCTTCCATGCCCAAGACCTCCATTGGCACCTGGCCAAATAGCTGATCCCACCAGCCTCAAGCGTGATGAGGATTATCCTGATGAATGGGCCAAGCGCCAAGCCAAGTTAGCTAAACAAGCCAAAGAAGCTGTGAGGAAATTCAACAAAGACTCTGCTGCTGCTGCTCCCGCTGAGGCCTCTGTCAAGCCTAAGAAGGCCATGTCAAAGAAGCCTGCGCACAAGCCAAGTGCTTCACCTTTAGTGGTTTCAAGGCCAAGTTCCTCAGCAATGCCCTCATGGCCAGAATCTTCAAAGCCATCAAGGCCAACTTCTCATGTTGCTCCTGTTCCTCCCAAATCCTTAGCTCCTCACAAGTGCTCAGCTGCTCCAACAAAGTTCTCTGCACATGTGCATCTCTCCACGTGTCAAAGGACCACATGCATCTCAATTGCCTCAGGAGCTTCAGCTAGTTCCTCAGCTGCACCAAATTCTTCAACGGGACTCTCTCTTCTGAAGACAAAGGCCACTGCTGGACGAGGTCCTCACCCTAGTCCTTAGAAGAAGCAGGTCGCCTTCCAAGAGCCGTCTGAAGAAGACAAAGTTGATGATGATGAACTTGCTGAAATCATCAGAGATAGGCAAGTCTGGGCCGCTAGAGCCAAGGGAACAAATGTGCCACTACTTTTGGATCCAAAGTTCATCCTCGAAAACATTGATGTTTGGCACAAGGACCCCAACACTCCCATGCCTGACTTCAAGCTGACTCCTGGCCAAAGTCACATCCTAACCCACTTCATTCAAGAAGAAAAATGGAAATATGAGAAGGTCAGGCAGATCAAGAAAGCGCAGTACAAGAAGGAGCGCTATCTGAAGAAAAACGTTGTCTCTATGACAACTGAAGAACTTGTCGCTGTTCAAACTGAGATCAAGAAACTCAATGATGAATTTGATGCATACCGCGCTGATTGTCTTGGAGCCAAGGTGCGCTTTGTGAAACTTGCGGATAACTTCACCTCAAATGTTGCAGTCCCAACGCAACAAGAAGTTCCTCAGGCTGAAGCATCTGCTCAGCCGACTGAAGAACATGCCAGCACCGCTAATGAAAATCATGCTGCTAAAGAAAATGTAAGTTCTAGGGCTGATGGCTGCATTCCAGCCATAGAAGAAATTGCCAGGGCATCCACTAGTGGTGCGCCTAAAGAAGATGAAGAAATCAGGGCAACTGCATCAGTTGTGCCTGAAGAAAATCAACCCGATTTCTTTGCTCCTCCTGCGCCAACACCAACTCCAATCCTTCCATCTGCACCAGATGTGAAGAAAACCAAGGCTGCAGAGTGTGCGGCAGTGAAAAAAACAAAAGCATCAGCTACTTCAGATTCTTCAGCTCCGAAGAAGATGAGCCTTTGACCAGCTCGTTTCAAAATCCCATTGATGTTGTTCCTCTCTCTACCATGCCATCAAAGGACCTTGTTCCTTTCGGTGAAGAATATGTGATCCCCAGCAGATCTGATGAAGAAACTCCTTGTGCTGTTTCGTCAGAGTAGTTGGATGAAGAAATTGAAGTGGATGAGATCCCTTCAACACCTATCATTTCCTCACATCTGCCTCGGTTCACTGCTAAAGAGGCTGGCATTGAAGAAATGGAAATGAAGATGTGGACGTTGGCTGCTCCACACCAGTGATGAGTGATGAATTCTGGGAAAGTCAGCATCCAAACTCTCCAATGTTCACACCATTGCAGCAAATACCTCAGTCCCCTGCACAAACTGTTCAAATGGGCTCTGAAGAAACTCACCCCACTTCATCTGTACGTGAAGAAATTCCAGCCACTACTGCTGACTAAACTGCTGCTGCTGAACATCTGAAGACGCAGACTGCCACTGAAGAGGAACCAGAAATTCCTCAGCCTGAAGAACCTGTGATTGAGATTCCTGAGGTCGTGACGCAACTCACTGACACTCCTCTACCCAAGCCAAAGGATCCATTCTCCAGGAAGCAAAAATTCAAGGTTGATGATTGCTTCGGCGAGCACGTATTCTTCACAGACTACAACCCTTATGACTCTACTCGCATTAGGCAGAGGCGTTTCTGGACTGCCAGCCAGGCTAATTTCTATTCCTTAGTGTTGTTCAACAAAAACAAAATCTTCTACCATGAGCACATTCCTCACGTGGATATTGAATCTCTGTCGTGCTTCATGCCAGTCCTTAGTGTTCTTCACGACGCTGGACTGTTAAATTTCTGCTCTGACATCTGTGATTGGAATGAAGAACTGATTCTTCAATTTTATGGGATGTTGCACATCACATGAGATTCTGAAGATGTGAATTCATGGTTGCTGGACTGGATGTCTGAGAACACTCACTACACAGCACCAGCTACTGAATTGCTTCGTGCCTTACCACTTAGACCTACCCTTGAAGAAGCTCGTTGCATTTAAAGTGAACCTGAGCTTACAAATCACTACATGAAAGTTCTGATGAAACCTTTGAAGCCAGGTCAAGCCCCACGAACCAAATTCCTCGTGAAGGAATTACTATATGTGCCCAGAACTGTCTATCACATTCTAACGAGGACAATGAGTCCCATCAAAGGCCAGGACTCATCTAATGAGGAAACTGTTGGCATCATGAAGAATCTGGTATTCAATATCGTTCATGGCATTCCTGTCAATTATCACAATTTCTTCATGAGGACTCTGGCAAATGTTGCACTTTCTCCGTTTGAGCTGAAGCCTTATGCACCTTGGATAATGAGATTCCTCAGGACAAGGTATTCACTCAACTACAAAGCTGATTTTCAGAATCACCTCAGCTACTTGCCCCTGATTGAAGTCCTCAAGCGGATCTATTCCTCATTTGATGAAAAGGGCAAGACACCAGCAATTATAGATGAAGGCATTCGTCCATTGGATGGACAGTTTCACAGAGCTATATCTTACTCCACCAATGATGACTCTGCCACACATGACTCTGCCAATGCACCCAAGTCTACTCCTCAAGCCACTGCTCCTCGTGTGATGACTGATCGTGAGCTTCTTCTTAGTCTTCACCAGAAGGTGGATCGAAATCATAAATGGGTTAAACTTCAGTTTGGTTCATTTCTTCACAACATGACTGCTACACACAATGCAGTGAAGAAAAACCATTACTACCTCCATGAAGTTTTCGGTCGCACCTGGGCAATACTGTCACATCTGTATGGTGAAGATGATCTCAAGAAAATGAGTCTCAAGGAAGATTTTGACTAGTCTGCACCTCCACCGAAGAAATTCAATAAGGTCAAGGTTCCTTCTTTGGTGGCCAGCTCATATTCTTCATCACGCGATACCGACGAGAATGAAGAGTTGGATGACACTGTGGCAGGCCCTTCCACGACAAACGACCGCAACAACGCTGGCGCTCCTTCATCAACATGATATTCTTCAGGGACGTTAGTCCTCATATTCGATCCTTTTGGTCATTTGATGACAAACGGGGAGAATTTTGAGTTAGTCTTCAAGCGGGTCTTTCTATCTGGGCGTTTTTTATTGAATTACAACTCTCGTTCTTCTGAGACTTTATTGGATCAGGTTGTAAACTTAAACCCGATGGTGCTCTGATACTTTTGATATGTTTTTCTCCTTCTCATTCCTCATATATGCTAATGCACGCATGCTGAGTTACATCAGTCACCATATTCCATCATGCATTTCAAATTCTTCATTGTGATATGTCAAATGTGTGTATGAATTACAAGATATAGGGGGAGATCTCCATGATTCTACTCTTCAAGTGTGCAATGCTTCAAAAGCAAATGCCTCACCATGCACATATTCAGGGGGAGTTCTTCTATATATATGTTGCAATCAAATTCCTCAATATCAGTATTTACGCTTCATATGTTTATCCCCGTTGAAAACTTAACCTATATTATCATCAATCACCAAAAAGGGGGAGATTGTAAGTGCATCTAGTGCCCCTTAGTGATTTTGGTGTATTGAAGACTTATAGGTTAAGGGACTAATGCGTTTGTGAGTATACACAGGTCTATAAGTCTATGAGGAGTTTGATATTTACAGAGAAAGTCGACCCCTAAAAATGAAATTCTTCGACTGAAGACTTTGGATTTCTGAAGACTTTGAAAGTGAAGAAATTGGTGTGACCCTGAAGACTTGGCATTCATTCGAGGAACATGAAGCGTGAAGACTTTGGTTTTCGTAGTTTCATTTTCTCTTTCTCGAGTCATAGGAAACACCGTACTATTAAAGGGGGTCGAGGAAATACTAAGGAAAAATTTCCATGTGATGCTCAACTCAAAATCCTAAACCTACCAATCCCTTCGAGTGAAGACATTGGAAATCTCATACAGTCCAGTCATATTCTTCAGTGACAGAGATGAAGTTCTTCTGGTCTCTAAGGAATTTGTTCTGACTGAGGAGTTACAAATTCACCAGTGCGGATTGCCTACACAGTGAGGAACATGATAGCCCTGAGGATTTTTCCACTCAAAATTCCGACCGTTGCTGTGCTATGCGCCACCTGTCCCAAAATATCTATCCACCTAACGGTCTTATCATTGAAGGGCATTTATGTCTTATCATGTCGGGCTGCTCCCTAGGCTATAAATAGCCGCCCCCTACAACCACTAGCTAGTTGGCTGCTCCGAGAGAAACTGACACTTGTCATTTGAGAGCAACACATCCTCCGAGGACTTTGAGCGAAAATCATCAAGTGAGGAAAACCCAAATCCAAACACCTTCAAACCCCAAGTGATTGAGCATCACTGAAGAGATTGATCCTGCGTGGATGTGACGCTTGTTACCTTTGAAGATTGTGCTTCTTCCAGACAGTTAGGCGTCATGGTCTAGAGCATCCAAGAGGAATTGTGGATCACCGAGTGACCAAGGTTGTGAAGGTTCGGAAAGTCACCTGAAGACTTACCACGAGTGATTGGGCGAGGTCTGTGTGACCTTAGCTCAAGGGGAATATGGTGAGGACTGAGTGTCCTGAGGTGCGTGTTCAGGCCTGGGTGTCCGGGACTGTGTGTCCTCAGGTTTAAATACCTAGCCACCCTAACCAGACGTACAACTGAGACAGTGGTTGGAACTGGTCTACCAAATCATTATCTTCACCAAGCTTACCGGTTCCATTTCCTCAACTCTTTCATTTCCTCATAACTGTGTTGTGTGATTGTTCATACATGTGCTCGAAGACTTTGACTGAAGATTTTCTCAATTTCCTCAGTTCAATTTCTTCAGTCTGTTTGTCTTCATCCTGTGTTATCCTGTGCTTACGCTTTCTGTACTCTGTGCCTGTATTCATTTCATCATGATGACTATGCTTGTGTTCTATTATGTTTACTTTTGAGTACTTATCCCGCTGCTAATAGTTCTTCGCTAAGGAAATTTCCTCACCTGCAAATTCCTCAATGAAGAATTTCATAAAAAATCGCCTATTCACCCCCCTCTAGTCGATATAACGCACTTTCATGTATCATTAGTTTCATTCCCTCCCAAGCTTGTGCAACATGTTCATGATCAAGTTGCTTAAAATTAATAATATCGTTTCTAAGAGAGATGATCTTAGCGGGAGGAAAATACTTAGAGATAAAAGCATCTTTGCACTTATTCGATGAATCAATACTATTTTTAGGCAAAGACGAAAACCAAGCTTTAGCACGATCTCTAAGCGAAAAAGGAAATAGCTTCAATTTAACAATATCATTGTCCACATCTTTCTTCTTTTGCATGTCACACAAATCAATGAAGCTATTTAGATGGGTAGCGGCATCTTCACTAGGAAGGCCGGAGAACGGATCTTTCATGACAAGATTCAGTAAAGTAGTATTAATTTCACAAGATTCATCAGTAAGAGGAGCAATCAGAGTGCTAATAAAATCATTATTGTTGGTATTGGTGAAGTCACATAATTTGGTATTATCTTGAGCCATCGTGACAAGCAAGAAAACTAACACACAAGCAAACAAAAAAGCAAGCGGGCAAAAAGAGGCAAATAGAGAGGGAGGATAGAGAGAGAGGGCGAATAAAACGGCAAGGGTGAAGTGGGGGAGAGAAAAACGAGAGGCAAATGGCAAATAATGTAATGCGGGAGATAAGGGTATGTGATGGGTACTTGGTATGTTGACTTTTGCGTAGACCTCCCCGGCAACGGTGCCAGAAATCCTTCTTGCTACCTCTTGAGCACTGCGTTAGTTTTCCCCGAAGAGGAAGGGATGATGCAGCAAAGTAGCGTAAGTATTTCCCCTCAGTTTTTGAGAACCAAGGTATCAATCCAATAGGAGGCTACGTGCGAGTCCCTCGTACCTACGAGAGTGAGATCTTATAGATATGATAAGATAATATTTTTGGTATTTTTATGATAAAAGATGCAAAGTAAAATAAAGGCTAAGTAAATAGCAAAGGAAATAACCCGGGGGCCATAGGTTTCACTAGTGGCTTCTCTCGAGAGCATAAGTATTCTATGGTGGGTGAACAAATTACTATTGAGAAATTGATAGAATTGAGCATAGTTATGAGAATATCTAGGTATGATCATGTATATAGGCATCACGTCCGAGACAAGTAGACCGACTCCTGCCTGCATCTACTACTTTTACTCCACTCATCGACCGCTATCCAGCATGCATCTAGAGTATTAAGTTAAAAACAGAGTAACGCCTTAAGCAAGATGACATGATGTAGGGGGATGGACTCATGCAATATGAAGAAAACCCATCTTGTTATCCTCGATGGCAACAATACAATACATGCCTTGCTCCCCCTACTATCACTGGGAAAGGACATCGCAAGATTGAACCCAAAGCTAAGCACTTCTCCCATTGCAAGAAAGATCAATCTAGTAGGCCAAACCAAACTGATAATTCGAAGAGACTTGCAAAGATAACCAATCATACATAAAAGAATTCGGAGAAGATTCAAATATTATTCATAGATAGACTTGATCATAAACCCACAATTCATCGGTCTCAATAAACACACCACAAAAAGAAGATTACATCGAATAGTTATCCACAAGAGAGGGGGAGAACATTGTATTGAGATCCAAAAAGAGAGAAGAAGCCATCTAGCTACTAACTATGGACTCGTAGGTCTGAGGTAAACTACTCACACTTCATCGGTGAGGCTATGGTGTTGATGTAGAAGCCCTCCGTGATCGATGCCCCCTTTGGCGGAGCTCCGGAACAGGCCCCAAGATGGGATCTCATGGATAGAGAAAGTTGCGGTAGTGGAATTAGGTTTTTGGCTCTGTATCTGATTGTTTGGGGGTACGTAGGTATATATAGGAGGAAGGAGTACGTCGGTGGAGCAACATGGGGCCCACGAGGGTGGAGGGCGCGCCTGGTGGTGGTGGGCACACCCCCTACCTCGTGGCCTCCTCTTTTCTTTCTTGACGTAGGGTCGAAGTCTCCCAGGTCTTTCTCGTTGAGAAAATCATGTTCCTGAAGGTTTCATTCCGTTTGGACTCCGTTTGATATTCTTTTTCTTTGAAACCTGAAAACAGGCAAAAAATAGCAATTCTGGTCTAGGCCTCCGGTTAATAGGTTAGTCCCAAAAATAATATAAAAGTGGATAATAAAGCCCAATAATGTCAAAAACAGAAGATAATATAGCATGGAGCAATAAAAAATTATAGATACATTGGAGATGTATCATGGTGCAATGTCTTGTCAGTTTCGAGCTGGTGTTCTCACCATCCTTCTTCAATATCATGACGCACGTCCTAGTTCATCTAGTTGACGAGGTTGTCATTCTAGGCCCTGTATTTCTACACAATATGTATCCCTTTGAGAGGTTCATGGAAGTCCTAAAGAAATATGTCCATAACCGCGCTAGGCCAGAAGGAAGCATCTCCATGGGCCATCAAACAAAGGATGTCATTGGGTTTTGTGTTGAGGGGAGACTGACTAGAAAAGGCACGCTTCGAGGGGACTCAATAGTATGCAGGGACGGATATTCTTGGTCTCAAGCACACTAGACAGTTCTATAGAACTCTACGTTGGTGACCCCGTATGTCGATGAACACAAGAACAGTCTGCGCTCCAAACACCCGGAGCAGTGCGACGACTGGATTACATGTGAACACATCAGGACTTTCAATAGTTGGTTGGAAACACGTCTCAGAGGTGACAACACTGTTTGTGATGAGCTATACTCATTGTCTAGGGGACCATCTTCGACTGTATTGACTTCCAAAGGATACGAGATAAATGGGAATACATTTTACACGATCGCCCAAGATCAAAAGAGCACCAACCAAAACAACGGTGTCCGCTTTGATGCAGCAACCGAGGGGGGAAAGGACACATATTATGGTTACATAGTGGACATATTGAACTTAACTACGGACATGATTTTAAGGTCCGTTTTTTTAAGTGCAAATGGGTCAATCTATCAGGAGGCGGGGTACAGGTAGACCCACAGTACGGAATGACAACAATGGATCTGAACAATCTTGGGTACACTGACGAACCGTTCGTCCTAGCCAATGATGTGGCACAGGTTATCTATGTAAAGGACAGGTCTACTAAACCGAGAAAAAGAAAAAGATAAGGAAGAAAATACATCACACGATGAGCCAAAGCGCCACATAGTTCTTTCAGGAAAAAGGGACATCGTGGGAGTGGAGGGTGTGGGAGTCCTGGATTAGGGGGTCTCCGGACAGCCGGACTATCTCCATTGGCCGGACTGTTAGACTATGAATATAAAAGATTGAAGACTTCATCTCGTGTCTGGATGGGACACTACTTGGCGTGGAAGGCGAGCTAGGCAATACAGATATGGATATCTCCTCCTTTGTAACCGACCTTGTGTAACCCTAGCCCTCTCCGGTGTCTATATAAACCGGAGGATTTTAGTCCGTAGGACACAACAACTACAACATGCAATCATACCATAGGCTAGCTTCTAGGGTTTAGCCTCTCTGATCTCGTGGTAGATCTACTCTTGTACTACCCATATCACCGATATTAATCAAGAAGGACGTAGGGTTTTACCTCCATCAAGAGGGCCCGAACCTGGGTAAAACATCGTGTCCCCTGCCTCCTGTTACCATCCGCCTTAGATGCACAGTTCGGGACCCCCTACCCGAGATCCACCGGTTTTGACACCGACATTGGTGCTTTCATTGAGAGTTCCTCTGTGTCGTCATTGTTAGGCTTGATGGCTCCTACTATCACCGATAGCGATGCAGTCCAGGGTGAGACTTTTCTCCCCGGACAGATCTTCATGTTCGGCGGCTTTGCACTGCGGGCCAATTCGCTTGACCATCTGGAGAAGATTGAAAGTTACGCCCCTGGCCACCAGGTCGGGTTTGGAAGCTTAAACTTCACGGCCAATATCCGCGGAGACTTGACCGTCGACGGATTCGAGCCTCTGCCTTGCGCATCACGCGGTCACGATGAGTATGATTTAGCTCTACCATCGGACAGTGT
Organism: Triticum dicoccoides; assembly: GCF_002162155.2. Taxonomy (NCBI): domain Eukaryota; kingdom Viridiplantae; phylum Streptophyta; class Magnoliopsida; order Poales; family Poaceae; genus Triticum; species Triticum dicoccoides. The sequence continues at coordinate 92,504,902 of NC_041392.1, read as the reverse complement.
TAAGATCGCACCGGCAGCCGCTTCGACCCTCAATTCGGAGCCAGTTGCGCCTTCTGCGGATGGGTGGACGGACCCCGCCGCGGAAGCCTTACCCTTAGCGGCGATCGAGCCGAACATCGACCTTACCTTGCACGAGAGCCGTGTTGTTAAACTGCCGGACCCTTCTCCGGCCACGTACTCCGAGCCGCCTGCGCCCGTTCCTATCGAATCCGATTGGGCGCCGATCATGGAGTTTACCTGCGCGGATATTTTTCAGCACTCGCCCTTTGGAGACATACTGAACTCATTAAATTCTCTCTCCTTGTTAGGAGGACCCTGGCCGAACTATGTCCGGCAGGACTGGGATGCGGACGACGAAGAAATTTGCGGCCCACCCACCACCCACTTAGTAGCCACTGTCGATGACTTAACTGACATGCTCGACTTTGACTCCAAAGACATCGACGGTATGGACGACGATGCAGGAAACAAAGAGGAACCACTGCCGACAGGGCACTGGACGCCCACTTTACCACATGACGTATACATGGTGAACACATCAAAAGAAAACAACGACGAGGAATGGAAGGACGCAACAAAGGTTTGTTGAGGGAGTCCTGGATTAGGGGGTGTCCGGATGGCCGGACTATGCCTTCGGCCGGACTCCTGGACTATGAAGATACAAGATTGAAGACTTCGTCCCGTGTCCAGAAGGGACTTTCCTTGGCGTGGAAGGCAAGCTTGGCGATACGGATATGTAGATCTCCTACCATTGTAACCGACTCTGTGTAACCCTCGCCCTCTCCGGTGTCTATATAAAACAGAGAGTTTTAGTCCGTAGGACGTACAACAATCATACCATAGGCTAGCTTCTAGGGTTTAGCCTCTCTGATATCGTGGTAGATCTACTCTTGTACTACCCATATCATCAATATTAATCAAGTAGGACCTAGGGTTTTACCTCCATCAAGAGGGCCCGAACCTGGGTCAAACATCGTGTCCCCTGCCTCCTGTTACCATCCGACCTAGACGCACAGTTCGGGTCCCCCTACCTGAGATCCGCCGGTTTTGACACCGACATTGGTGCTTTCATTGAGAGTTCCTCTGTGTGGTCAGTTTTAGGCCCGATGGCTTCTCCGATCATCAACAGCGATGCGATCCATGGTGAGACTTTTCTCCCTAGACAGATCTTCGTATTCGGTGGCTTTGCACTGCGAGACAATTCGATTGGTCATCTGGAGCAGATCGAAAGCTACGCCCCTGGCCATCAGGTCAGATTTGGAAGTTTGAACTACACGACCGACATCCGTGGAGACTTGATCTTCGACGGATTCGAGCCACAGCCGAGCGCGCCACACTGTCATGATGGGCATGATTTAGCTCTGCTGCCGAACAGTGCCTTGGAGGCCGCACCTATGTCCCCTCCGACCCCTAGCTCAGAGCCGATCACACCAACCGAGGATGGGTGGTTAGACACCGCCTCGGGGGCTGCAATCTCTACGGCGATCGAGCTGAACACCAGCGCTATTCTCTGCGATGCCCGTGACTCCAAGGAGCCGGACTCCTCTCCAGACTCTGAGCCCTCCGCACCCTGATCGAAGGGACCCCCCACTAGCATCCGTCATGGCAGATTCACCGCATTGGTTCTAGACCCAATTATTGACGGATTTCACCTCACTAGAGTCCTTATGGGCGGCGGCAGCAGCCTGAACCTGCTTTATCAGGATATAGTGCAGAAAATGGGCATCGATCCCTCGAGGATTAAACCCACCAGAACAACTGTCGGTGTCAAAACCGGCGGATCTCGGGTAGTGGGTCCCGAACTATGCGTCTAGGCCGGATGGTAACACGAGGCAGGGAACATGATGTTTTACCCAGGTTCGGGCCCTCTTGATGGAGGTAAAACCCTACGTCCTGCTTGATTAATATTTATGATATGGGTAGTACAAGAGTAGATCTACCACGAGATCAAGGAGGCTAAACCCTAGAAGCTAGCCTATGGTATGATTGTTGTATATGGAGTTGATTGCCTATGGACTACAACCCTCCGGTTTATATAGACACCGGATAGGGTTAGGGTTACACAGAGTCGGTTACAATGGTAGGAGATCTTGAATATCCGCATCACCAAGCTTGCCTTCCACGCCAAGGAAAGTCCCATCCAGACACGGGACGAAGTCTTCAATCTTGTATCTTCATAGTCCAGGAGTCCGGCTACCCGAACACCCCCTAATCCAGGACTCCCTCAGTAGCCCCTGAACCAGGCTTCAATGATGACGAGTCCGGCGTGCAAATTGTCTTCGGCATTGCAAGGCGGGTTCCTCCTCCAAGTCCTTCATAGAAGATTGTAAACACCAAGAGTAGTGTCCGGCTCTGCAAAATAAGCTTCCACATATTGTAATAGAGAGAATAATATTAACACAAATCAAATCTACTGACGTATTCCGCAGTGCGTCATCACACTACAGCCAAGTCCTTTACTCGAATCGTTTTTGCTTTTCCACCTCAGCATGTTTTGCGAGGCGGTTTCCTTGGCACGTTTTGTCAAAGCAGAGATCGTGTACCCCCTTTACGGGATTCTCATCAATACGGACGTGGGTAATCCAATCGCGCCACTTATCACGGCGCTTGGGAGGAAAGTGAGTTTTACCAGGCAGGTGGGGACGCACAACCGTATCCGCCCATATAAGGGGATAAGGATCCACCTTTTTACCCACGCCTTCTTCCTCCTTTGCCTATTCGTCTCCTGCGCACTCGAGCTCCAGCGCCCAAGCCCGTACTTCCCACCTCAACCTTCTCCAGCGATGTCTGGAGTGGGAGGCAAGTGGATGGTCTCCTCCGTCATGGAGGGCCATGTCAAAAAGCTAAGGAAGGCCGAATACTTGTCCAAAGACATCGCGCACCGACTTCCCAAGGAGGAGCAGATTCTCCCCACCCCAAGGTCCCATGAGAAGGTAGTATTCCTTCCCCACTTCCTCCGCGGACTGGTTTTTCCACTCCACCCATTTGTCCGGGGGCTCATGTTTTACTATGCCCTGGATTTCCACGATCTGGCCCCGAACTTTGTCCTCAACATCTCGGCGTTTATCGTCGTGTGCGAGGCTTTCCTCCGCATCCGCCCCCATTTCGGCCTCTGGCTCAAGACCTTCAACGTCAAGCCCAAGGTGGTGTGCGGCAGCCAGGCGGAGTGCGGAGGCACCATGGCGGGCAAGATGGCCAACGTCCTATGGCTCGAGGGCTCCTTCGTGGAGACCCTGAAGGGGTGGCAACCGTGGTGGTTTTACATCACCGAGCCGCGCGATTCGAAATGGATCGCAGCCCCCGAGTTCCGATCCGGACCCACCACGCGGCTTATGTCTTGGAAAGAGACGGGCCTGTCGTGGGGCGATGAAAAAGAGGTGACCGGACTGCAGACATGCATCCAGTCCCTGGTGAGCAAGCCGATCAAGCTCGTCAATGTAGTCCAGGTTATGCTCGTCCGCCGGATCCTCCCGTGTCAACAACGGGACTTTAATCTGTGGGAGTTCGACCCGGCGCAGCACCAAACCCTTAACAGGCTCTTCGACACGACGTATGAAGACGTATGGAAGGTGCTAACCAAAGGCGCCGAGGCTCCCGCATCCGCTTTCGAGGACCGCGGATACAGCTCGCGGGGTCACGCTAGCGAGGTAAGATATTTTCACCTTTTACAGGATGTTAAGTTTTTTCATAGTCTGACTCTATGCGGGAGCTAAACTCCCTCACCTTTGACAGGCTTGGCAGGCGCAGTCCGGATCGATTAACTGTCTAGCTCCCTGGCCCGAAGACCCAGCCCCTGCTCTCCTAGTGAAGCTGCTGGTTCCGGCACCTTATGTGGTGCCGGAGAAGAAGGCCAAGAAGAAGAAGGCCACGGGGACTCGAAAGAGTGCCCGTAATGTGGTGGTGTCGGACTCATCATCCGACGAGTCCGAGACGCTCTCCTCCCGTGAGAACGATGAGGTGGAAGAAGAAAACTCTCCCCCTCCAGTGGGGGGAGGAAAGAAAAGGAAGGCCGCCCCAACGGGGGAGGCCGAAGGGTCCAGGAAGAGGAAGGCCCCTCCGCCGAACTACTCCCCTGACGCCGAAGAGGACAAAGAGGAGTGGCCAGATAGGGCCAAGCGTCTAGCGAAATCGTAAGTATTCAGATATCAGAGTAACTCATGACATTCCTATGTCGCATAGCTTTCCCTAATGTCGAACATAATTATGCAGCCCGCCCTGGGCCAAACTCAACGAGTCGTCGAGCGGCTCCCTGGATTCATCGGACGTGAACTCAGTTCCGCCCGCTGTCTCCTCCCGCACTGCGGACGATGCTGAAGTGGCGTCGCAATGAGCTCCGGGGAAGGAGGAGGTGGTCCTGGAGGAGCCGCAAGGCGACTTCCCGGACCCCAGGAGTAAAGGGGACAAGACCCCCCAGGGCTCCAAGTCCGGCTTTGTGCCGGACACCGCACCGGAATCTTCAACAGTTCCGGACCGCGGTAGGCGAACTCCTTCCAAGAGGAGCAAGCCTTCTAAGCCGGCGGCCTCCGTCCAACCGGAGGTGCCGGACAATCTGCTTGAGGTGCTTGACGGCGCCTCCATCGACAAGGAGCACCGTACTATTATGAGTACGGTGATCCAGAAGGTTCAGTCCGCCAAGAGCGGACTGACTGAAGCTTGCGCTAGCCTTCTAATAGGCTTCGAGGTAAGTAAACATATATAATAATAGTACCACATAGACAGTAGCCCCTGATGCTCTGTTTGGCGTTCGGAAAGAAAAGCCGAATAGAGGATCTAGTAAATTTCGCAGGAATCTAACAATAAAGAGTCAATATGCGTGTGCAGGCTTCGCTGCTATCCACCGCCGCACTGACTGCGGAGGTGGGTGTCCTGAAACAGGACCTCAAGCGGACCGAGCAAGAGCTCGGTCTTGCCAAGCGGCAGCTCGAGGAAAAAGAAGGTAGGAAATACCTTACAGAAAAAGTGCCTATAGAGAGGCGTGATTGCAAAAAATAACATGATTGCACTGCTTATTATAGGGGCCACGACTGAGGTGGCGACCCTCAAGCAGGCGCTATCCGAGACCGAAAAGAAAACAGCCGCGGAGCGCACCGAGCGAGAGAAACTTGGGGCTCAGGTCGGCGAGGTGCAGCAAGAGCTTCATGCTCTCATGAAAAAACATGAGAGTTTGGAGCTTGAGTCAAAGACCCAAGCGTCCGAGCTCGCGGCGGCCCTTGAGACTGCCAAGTCTGCCAAGGCCGAAGCCCAAAAGGCCCTCCAAGAGTTGGATGAGATGAAGAAGATAGCAGCGGGTAAGGCATTCTTTATGCAAAGCAGAAATATAAAAGTAAACTACTTGTTACTTACCCGAATCCGGAGTTCTCTAGAGGCATTCGCAGATCTTCCCCGCAGCGTATCCGACGCCACCGCATTCTACCAAGCTGAAGAGGGCAGCTCGACGGAGAAGGTGTTTTCGTCTCAGTATGCTGAGGCCGGACACCCTGTGCCCTTGAGCGACCAGCTGAAACAGCTAGTCGAGCTCCACAAGGCGGCCAAACAGGCCATGAAGGGCTTCATAGTTGGGCTGTGGCCTGGAGAGGCCTTGCCTGGGAGCTACTTCAGGCTGGTGCGGCGGCTGGTGGAGGCCTGTCTAAGGCTCGAGGTCATCAAGCGCTCCGTCTGCATCGAAGGTGCCCGTCGGGCCCTTGCCCGTGCAAAGGTGCACTGGGGTAAGCTGGACGGTGAGAAGCTTGTGAAGGACGGGCCGCTGCCGGGGAAGGAGCATCGCAAGCCTGAGAACTATTACAAGGATGTTCTTACGGGTGCCCGCCTTGTGGTGGATGAATGTACCAAGGATGTAATTTTTGAATAAACTCGCTCGTTTTTATCTTGTGCGCTGAAAACTTTTTCATGGGCGCTTAAGCAATGCTTTTTGAATTTAAAATATTATTTTCTGTGCGGCCGTTTATCAAAAATTTGAGAGATGGCCAGTCATCGGCTTCTGCCCCCATGCCACTAGTGCTGGGGTGTTCGGGATAAACCTGAGCGCTCTTTTTCCCATAGTTGGGTCCTTCGAGGGAGACGCTCAGCACAACGAACCAGGCAATCGGACTATAATGCTTGAACCCTCTCACTTAGCCATAGAACTTTATAATTTTAAATTTGGTGAAGCCCCTAGTTCAGAAGACCGAGTTCGGGGCGCTATCCACGCCTTGGCCGGACAAATCCGGCTCCTCGCTCGAAGCGGCATAAGTCTTTAGGGACTCGAAAAACCTCTCGAACAGCGACCGGTCTCTCGCCTCATCATGACGTCAGTTTTAGCTTTCTCCACTAAGGTGCTTAACCCAGCTCAACCGGGGCACAATTGCAGTGGTTCTCCTAGTGCTACCTTAGCCGATATAGCGGAACGTAAGGCACCAAAACATAGGAGCCGGGCAAACCCAACTATTGACCCAAATCATGATTCGGAGCCGATGCATATAGTGCTATAAGTTCGGGGTGCTGCACTTGTGAAAGTGTACTGAAGCCCCTGGCGTACTTGCCGTACCATGGTGTATGGGTGCAACATGTCATTAATGAACATATATAAAAGAGAGTAATGCAGAAAATAGACAAAAGCTATGCATTGTTTATAGAGAGGCTATTTATCGAAGCTGAACGATACAAATAGTGCGGTAAGCAAAAGATATTGGACTATTCAGTATGTCCTAACCAGGGGCAGGCCACGGAATTGTATTTAAAACAGGTATACCACTCGTAATAGAGACCACCTGGGAGTTCCATAATGCGCATGGCTTGTCTGCCTCCCTGGATCTTGCATCGTTTGTGCAGCAGTCGAATTGCCGAACAGGTCGTCCGAAGTATGGAGTCCTAAAAGTAAGAAAAAATTAAAAAAAGAAACCGGCAGCCCCTAGTACGTTTTAAGCCATATTTTGGGCGTGCCGTTATTGTGCCCCTTCCCCTGTGCCCATGGTATTTCAAGGGCGTAGTTATGTAAGTGAGGTACTGGTTTCGCTATGTCGCGAAGGCTGGGGTTGGGGCCACATTGCTACGCTTGCTCAGAGTGTGCCAGGCGGTCCTGCTGTGGGTTACTCCGGGCGCGCTTGGCAGTGTCTGGCTTTTTAATGGCTGGACTGGAGAATTGCCTGAGAAGGCTACTTTGTACCTCCGCTGCGAGAGCCGCCATATGCTCCTCCGTACAGAGGGAGCGTTCGGTGTTTCTGTTGACCGTAATTACTCATCGAGGGCCTGGCAACTTGAGCTTGAGATATGCGTAGTGCGGCACCGCATTGAATTTTGCGAATGCGGTTCGTCCGAGTAGGGCGTGATAGCCACTGCGAAACGGGACTATATCGAAGATTAACTCTTCGCTTCAGAAATTGTCCGGGGATCCGAAGACCACGTCAAGTGTTACTGAGCCTGTACAGTTGGCTTCTACAGCTGGTATAACGCCTTTAAAGGTCGTTCTTGTGGGCTTAATCCTTGAGGGATCTATGCCCATTTTCCGCACTGTATCCTGATAAAGAAGGTTCAGGCTACTGCCACCGTCCATGAGGACTCTTGTGAGATGAAATCCATCGATGATTGGGTCGAGAACCAATGCGGCGAAGCCGCCATGATGGATGCTAGTGGGATGGTCCCTTCGATCAAAAGTGATCGGGCAGGAGGACCATGGGTTGAACTTTGGGGCGATTGGCTCCATCGCGTATACGTCCTGTAGCGCACGCTTCCGCTCCCGCTTGGGAATATGGGTTGCGTATATCATGTTCACCGTCCGCACTTGTGGGGGAAAGCCCTTCTGTCCATTGTTGTTCGGTGGCTTGGGCTCCTCGTCGTCGCTGTGCAGCCCCTTGTCTCTGTTTTCGGCCCTTAACTTGCCTGCCTGCTTGAACACCCAACAACCCCTGTTAGTGTGATTGGCTGGCCTTTCGGGGGTGCCATGTATCTGGCACAAGCGATCGAGTATTCGGTCCAAACTGGACGGGCCCTGAGTATTCTTTTTGAATGGCTTTTTCCGCTGACCGGATTTATAGCCTTTGAATCCGGCATTGACTGCCGTGTCTTCATTGCTGTCGCTGTTAACACGGCGTTTTTGCTTATTCCGACGTGTCCTGCCACTTTTGTCCTTGGTATCCGAATTACCAGGGTTCTTTGATAAGTTGTTACTGCGAGCTTGCCAGCTATCTTCTCCCGCGCAAAAGCGGGTCATGAGTGTCGTGAGGGCTGCCATGGATTTCGGCTTTTCCTGTCCCAGGTGCCGGGCAAGCCACTCGTCGTGGATGTTATGCTTGAAGGCTGCTAGGGCCTCTGCGTCTGGACAGTCGACTATCTAGTTTTTCTTTGTTAGGAACCGTGTCCAGAATTGTCTGGCTGATTCTTCTGGCTACTGAATTATGTGGCTTAAGTCGTCGGCATCCGGCGGTCGCACGTAAGTGCCTTGGAAGTTGTCGAGGAATGCGGCTTCCAGGTCCTCCCAAGAACCGATTGAGTCTGCTGGCAAGCTGTTAAGCCAATGCCGGGCCGGTCCTTTAAGTTTGAGCGGGAGGTATTTGATGGCGTGTAGATCATCGCCGCGTGCCATGTGGATGTGAAGGAGATAATCCTCGATCCATACCACCGGGTCTGTTGTGCCATCGTATGATTCAATGTTTACGGGTTTGAAACCCTCTGGGATTTTATGATCCATTACTTCATTTGTGAAGCATAGCGGGTGTGCGGCGCCTCTGTACTGGGCTATATCACGACGCAGCTCGGAAGAGCTATGTCTGTTGTGTTCGGCCCGGCCGGATTTGTTGTATCCGGAGTGAAGATCATTGTCACATGCCGTAGGGCGCCTGCGCGATCCGTAGATAGAACTTGTTTGTCTTGCCTTATCCTCCAGTATGTCTCTCAGGTCGGGCGCATTTTCCCGTGCCTTAGTTGAGCGGCGTCGGGGCATGGCTTGGGTGGAGGGCCGAGAGGCCTCTCTGTCGCGACCGCGAGGTGGCCGGTCTGCCATGTCATGCGGTGGTGATGTAGGTGCTTCCTCCTCTGATCGGGGTAGCGGCCTGCACTTCGGGTAACTCTTGGAGGGGTGTTCGAGTTTATACTCTTTGACCGCAAGGACTTTAGTCCATCTGTCAGCTAGCAAATCTTGGGCAGCTCTAAGCTGTTGCTGCTTTTTCTTGAGGCTGCTTGCCGTGTCTAAATGCCTGCGTTTAAAACGCTCTTGTTCGGAGGGGTCTGATGGTATGACGAATTCGTCGTCATCGAGGCTTGCCTTGTCTTCGGAGGGAGGCGTATAGTTATCATCCTCGACCTCTCGGTCTGCCGCTCTCTCATGAGGGCTGGCTTCTCCATCTTCCTGTGCCGAATCTTGCTGAGGTGGGTGTTCTTCGGCGCTATCCGGGGTAGTATTATCTCTCGTGCCAGAATCACCGTTTTTGTTTTGGCGGGATTTAGAGCGGTGCTGCTGACGCCGGCGCTTTGGCTGTTTCTTGGGGGCGTCATCCCCCACTATTCCATCGCCATCTCCATCTTTTGGAGTGTCCACCATATATATGTCATATGACGAGGTGGCCTTCCAGCGCCCTACAGGTGCTGGTTCCTGTTCGTCTCCTACATCATCGTCCATGCCGTCGATGTCTTCGGAGCTGAAGTCAAGCATGTCGGTTAGATCGTCGACAGTGGCTACAAAGTGGGTGGTGGGTGGGCTTTGAATTTCCTCATCGTCCGTATTCCACCCTCACTGACCGTAGTCCGGCCAGGGCTCTCCTGATAAAGAGAGAGACTTAAGAGAATTCAGGATGTCGCCAAAAGGCGAATGCTGAAAGATGTCTGCGGCGATGAACTCCATTATCGGCGCCCAATTGGATTCGATTGGCAGGGGCGCGGGGGGTTCAGAGTCCGGGGAGGAGTCTGGATCCTCGGAGTCACAGGTAGTGCAGAGTGCGGGGCTAGCGTTTGGCTCGATCCCCTTTTAGATCGCAGCCCCTGAGGCAGCGTCCAACCGCTGATCCTCGATCGGCGCAGTAGGCTCCGAATCAATGGTCGAAACCGATGCGTATGCGGCCTCCAAGGCGCTGTTCGGCGGCAGAGCTATATCATGCCCATCGAGACAGTGCGGCGCGCTTGGCTGTGGCTCGAATCCGTCGAAGATCAAGTCCCCGTGGATGTCAGCCGTGTAGTTTAGGCTTCCAAACCTGACCTGATGGCCAGGGGCGTAGCTTTCGATCTGCTCCAGGTGGCCGAGCAAATTGGCCCGCAGAGCGAAGCCGCCGAAGACGAAGATCTATCTGGGGAGAAAAGTCTCACCCTGGACTGCATCATTGTTGATGATCAAAGGAGCCATCGGGCCTAAAGGCGACGACACAGAGGAACTCTCAATGAAAGCACCAATGTCGGTGTCAAAACCGGCGGATCTCGGGTAGTGGGTCTCGAACTGTGCGTCTAGGCCAGATGGTAACAGGAGGCAGGGAACACGATGTTTTACCCAGGTTCAGGCCCTCTTGATGGAGGTAAAACCCTATGTCCTTCTTGATTAATATTGATGATATGGGTAGTACAAGAGTAGATCTACCACGAGATCAAGGAGGCTAAACCCTAGAAGCTAGCCTATGGTATGATTGTTGTATATGGAGTTGATTGCCTATGGACTACAACCCTCCGGTTTACATAGACACCGGATAGGGTTAGGGTTACGCAGAGTCAGTTACAATGGTAGGAGATCTTGAATATCCGCATCGCCAAGCTTGCCTTCCACACCAAGGAAAGTCCCATCCGGACACGAGACGAAGTCTTCAATCTTGTATCTTCATAATCCAGGAGTCCGGCTGAATGTATAGTCCGGCTACCCGAACACCCCCTAATCCAGGACTCCCTCAACGACCTTTAAAGGCGTCATACCAGGTGTAGAAGCCAACTATACAGGCTCAGTTACACTTGAAGTGGTCTTCGAATCTCCGGATAATTTCCGAAGCGAGGAGTTAATCTTCGACATAGTCCCGTTCCGCAGTGGCTATCACGCACTACTCGGGCAAACCGCATTTGCCAAGTTCAATGCGGTGCCGCACTATGCATACCTCAAGCTCAAGATGCCAGGCCCTCGAGGCGTCATCATGGTCAATGGAAACACCGAACGCTCTCTCCGAATGGAGGAGCATACGGCGGCTATCGCAGCGGAAGTACAAAGTAGCCTCTCAAGGCAATTCTCCAGTCCGGCCATTAAACGTCCAGACACCGTCAAGCGCGCCCCGAGTAACCTACAACAGGACCGCCTGGCACGTTCCAAGCAAGCTTAGCAATGCGGCCCCAACCCCAGCCCTCGCGAACTTGCGAAACCAGTGTAGCACGTACATAACTACGCTCTAGAAATACCATGGGCACACGGGAGTGGCACCATCACGGCACGCCCGAAACGTGGCTTAAACCGCACTAGGGGCTGCCGATTTCTTAATTTTCTCTTATTTTCAGGACTCCATTCTTCGGAAGGCTTGTCCGGCAGTACAATTGCCGCACAAACGATACAACCAGGGAAGCAGAAAGCAATGCCGCACTACGGAACTCTCAGGTGGTCTCTATAACGAGCAGTATACCTGTTTCGCATAACATTCCGTAGCTCGCCCCTGGAAAGGACATATTTGATAGTCCCATCTTTTTCTTATCGCACTATTTGTATCGTTCTGCTTTGATTACAGCTTTTTTTAAATAAACAATGCATAGCTTCCGTCTATTATTGCATTACCTCTTTTTTTACGAATATATGTTCATTAATGACAGGTTGCCCCCGTACACTTTGGTACGGCCAATACGCTAGGGGCTTAAGTACCCCACAACATGGTGTGAGAAGTCCAAACACTTTCACAAGTGCGGCACCCCGAACTTATAGCATTATATGCATCGGCTCCGAATCATGTCTTGCGTCGATAGTTGGGTTTGCCCGGCTCCTATGTTTTGGTACCTTACGTTCCGTCATATCGGCTAAGGTAGCACTAGGAGAACTACTGCGATTGTGCCCCAGTTTAGATGGGCTAAGCACCTCAGTAGAGAAAGCTAAAACTGACCGTCATGATGACGCGAGAGCTGGTTGCTGTTCGAGAGGTTTTCGAGTCCCTAAAGACTTATGCCGCTCAGAGCGAGGAGTCGGCTTTGTCCGGCCTAGGCGTGGATAGTGCCCCGAACTCGGTCTTCCGAACACTAGGGGCTTCGCCGAAATTTAAAATTATAGAATTCTATGGCTAAATGAGAGTGTTCAAGCACTATAGTCCGATTGCCTTGTTCGTTGTGTTGAGCGCCTCCCTCGAAGGACCCAAGAATGGGAAAAAGAGCGCTCATGTTTAGCCCGAACACCCCAGCACTCGTGCCATGGGGGCAGAAGCCGACGACTCGCCATCTCTCAAATTTGATAAATGGCCGCACAGAAGGTAATATTTTAAATTCAAAAAGCATTGTTTAGCGGACATGAACAAGTTTTCAGCGCACAGGACAAAACGACCGAGTTCACTAAAAATTACATTCATGGAACATTCATCCGCCACAAGGTGGGCACCCTTCAAAACGCCCTCATAATACATCTCGGGCTTGCGATGCTCCTTGCCCGGCGGTGGCCCGTCCTTCACAAGCTTCTCAGCATCCAGCTTGCCCCAATGCACCTTCGCACGGGCAAGCGCCCTACGGGCACCCTCGATGCATACGGAGCGCTTGATGACTTCGAGCCTTGGACAGGCCTCCACCAGCCGCCTCACCAGCCCGAAATAGCTCCCAGGCATGGCCTCTCTAGGCCATAGCCGGACTATGAGGCATTTCATGGCCTGTTCGTCCACCTTATGGAGCTCGACCAGCTGTTTCAGCTGGTCTCTTAAGGGCACCGGGTGTTCGGCCTCAGCATACTGGGACCAGAACACCTTCTCCGTCGAGCTTCCCTCCTCGGTGTGGTAGAAGGCGGCGGCATCCGACAGGCTATGGGGCAAGTCTGCGAATGCTCCTGGAGAGCTCCGGATTCGGGTAAGTGACAAGTAATTCACTTTTACGTGCTTGCTTTGCATAAAGAATGCCTTACCCGCCGCTATCTTTTTTATTGCCTCAACCTCCTGGAGGGCCTTCTGGGCTTCGGCCTTGGCAGACTTGGCATCTTCAATGGCCGCCACGAGCTCAGACTCTCACGTCTTCGAGTCAAGCTCCAAACTCTCATGTTTTTTCATAAGAGCCTGGAGCTCTTGCCGCCCCTCGCCAACCTGCGTTTCATGCTTCTCCCGCTCGGTGCGCTCCGTGGCCGCCCTCTTTTCGGTCTCGGACAGCGCTTGCTTAAGGGTCGCCACCTCAGTTGTGGCCCCTACAATAGCCACGTTAATCCTGTCAATCTTTGCAATTGCACCTTTGACATATTTCAATAAGGTATTTCTTACCTTCCTTCTCCTCGAGCTGCTGCTTGGCTAGGCCGAGCTCTTGCTCGGACCGCTCGAGGTTCTGCTTCAGTGTATCCACCTCCGCAGTCAGTGCGGCAGAGGCCAGCAGCGAAGCCTGCATAGGCATATTGACTTGATTATGTTAGACTCCTGCGATTATTAGATCCTCTATTCGGCTTTTCTTTCCAAACGCCAAACAGAGCATCAGGGGCTACTGTCTACGCGGTAATATTTTTACATATTCTTTACTTACCTCAAAGCCTATTAGAAGGCTGGCACAGGCTTCAGTCAGTCCGCTCTTGGCGGACCGAACCTTCTGGATCACCACACTCATAACAGTGCGGTGCTCCTCGTCGATGGAGGCGCCGTTAAGCGTCTCCAGCAAATTGTCCATGCCTCCGGTTGGACGGAGGTCACCGTCTTGGTAGGCTTGCTCCTCTTGGAAGGAGGCTGCCTACCGGAGTCCGGAACCATTGAAGGTTCCAGCGTGGTGTCCGGCTCAAGGCCGGACTTGGAGTCCTTGGGGGTTTTAGCCCCTTTACGCCTGGAGTCCGAGAGGTTGCCTTGCGACGCCTCCAGAACCACCTCCTCCTGTATTGGAACCTATTGGGACGCCACCTCGGCACCGCCCGTAGGGTGGGGGGAGGAAGCCGTCGGGAGCGAATTCACATCCGATGAATCCAGGGAGCCGCTCGACGACTCGTTGAGCCCGGCCTTGGGCGGGCTGCACAATCATGTTCGACGTAAGGAAAAACTGTGCAATGGGGGAATACTATGAATCACTCTGGTATCCGGGTACTTACAATCTCGCCAGGGGCTTGGCCCTGTGCGGCCACTCCTCTTCGCCGTCGTCGGCGTTGGTGGAGTAGTCCGGAGGAGGGGTCTTCCCCCTCTTGGACCCTTCGGCCTCCCTGGTTGGGGCGACCTTCCTTTTCT
>NC_041392.1:92412530-92490495 GCF_002162155.2 Triticum dicoccoides | reverse complement strand
GGTCTCTTCTTCCTCCTCCTCGTCTTCATGGGAGGAGCGCGCCTTGGAGTCGTCGGATGGTGAATCCGACACCTCCTGGCGCCGGGCACTCTTTCGAGTCCCCGTGTCCTTCTTCTTGGTCTTCTTCTCCGGCACCACATAAGGTGCCGGAACCAGCAGCTTCGCCAAGCGAGCGTCCACTGGGCCTTCGGGCAAAGGAGCGGACAATTGATCTGTCCGGACGTCTCCTACCAATCCTATCAAAGGTAAGGTAACTTAGATCCCGCATGGAGTCAAACTATGAAAAACTAATACCCTGTAAAAGGTGAAAACAGCTTACCGCACGAGCGTGACGCTGCATGCTGAATCCTCGATCCTCAGTAGCGGATGCGGGGGCCTCGGCGCCCTTGAAAAGCACCTTCCAGGCATCTTCCTACGTCGTGTTGAAGAGCCTGCTCAGAGTTCGGTGCCGTGCTGGGTCGAACTCCCACAGGTTGAAAGCCCGTTGTTGACACGGGAGGATCCGACGGATGAGCATAACCTAGACTACGTTGACAAGTTTGAGATTCCTGTCCACCAGGGTTTGGACGCATGTATGGAGTCCGGTCAGCTCTCCTTTTTTACCCCACGACAGGCCCTTCTCTTTCCAGGAGGCGAGCCGCGTAGGGGGTCCGAATCGGAACTCGGGGGCTGCGACCCATTCAGGGTCGCGCGGCTCGGTGATGTAAAACCACCCCGACTGCCACCCCTTTAGGGAATCCACGAAGGAGCCCTCGAACCATAGGACGTTGGGCATCTTTCCCACCATGGCGCCTCCGCACTCCGCTTGGGTGCCCCGCACCACCTTCGGCTTGACATTGAAAGTCTTGAGCCATAGGCCGAAATGGGGGCGGATGCGGAAGAAAGCCTCACACACGGCGATAAACGCCGAGATGTTGAGGTCAAAACTCGGGGCCAGATCGTGGAAATCCAGGCCATAGTAGAACATGAGCCCCCGGAAAAATGGGTGGAGAGGGAAGCCCAGTCCATGGAGGAAATGGGGGAGGAACACCACCCTCTCATGGGGCCTAGGGGTGGGGATGAGCTGCCCCTCTTCAGGAAGCCGGTGCGCAATGTCGTTAGACAAGTATCCGGCCTTCCTCAGTCTTTTGATGTGTCCCTCCGTGACGGAGGAGACCATCCACTTGCCTCCCGCTCCAGACATGGCTGGAGAAGGTTGAGGTGGGGTGTGCGGACATGGGCGCTGGAGCTCGAGTGCGCAGAAATGGATAGGCAAAGGAGGAAGAAGGCGTGGATGAAAAGGTGGATCCTTATCCCCTTATATGGGCGGACGCGACTATGCGCCCCCACCAGCCTGGTAAAACTTGCTTATCTCCCAAGCGTCGTAGTCAATGGCGCGGTTGGGTTACCCGCACCCGTATTGATGAGAATCCTGAAATAAGGGGACACGATCTCTGCTTTAACAAGACATGCCAAGGAAACTGCCTCGCTAAACGCGCTGAGGTGGGACGATAAAACGATTCGAATAAAGACTTGGCCATAGTGTGATGTCATGCTACGGAATACATCAGTAGATTCGATTTGTGTAAATATTATCCTCTCTATGGCAATATGTGGAAACTTATTTTGCAGAGCCGGACACTACCTTTGTGTTCAAAATCTTCTATGAAATACTTGGAGGAGGAACCCGCCTTGCAATGCCGAAGACAATCTGCGCGCCGGACTCGTCGTCATTGAAGCCTGGTTCAGGGTCTATTGAGGGAGTCTTGGATTAGGGGGTGTCCGGATGGCCGGACTATACCTTCGGCCGGACTCCTGGACTATGAAGATACAAGATTGAAGACTTCGTCCCGTGTCCGGATGGGACTTTCCTTGGCGTGGAAGGCAAGCTTGGCGATACGGATATGTAGATCTCCTACCATTGTAACCGACTCTGTGTAACCCTAGCCCTCTCCAGTGTCTATATAAACCGGAGAGTTTTAGTCCATAAGACGAACGACAATCATACCATAGGCTAGCTTCTAGGGTTTAGCCTCTCTGATCTCGTGGTAGATCTACTCTTGTACTACCCATATCATCAATATTAATCAAGCAAGACGTAGGGTTTTACCTCCATCAAGAGGGCCCGAACCTGGGTAAAAACATCGTGTCCCCTGCCTCCTATTACCATCCGACCTAGACGCACAGTTCGGGACCCCCTACCCGAAATCCGCCAGTTTTGACACTGACAGTTGTCCCCTCTAGAAGCAGTCAAAGCGGCAGCGTGAGCGCCGCCCCAAATCCCGCCTCGATAGAAAAAACGATCATACAGACCCAGCATTAGAGCAGGGTGAACCATTGCCGGGCCATGGCAACACAGAGAATCAAACCGAACAACCCGATTCTGTCAAAGATAATAGTCCGGATGACATAACACCGGACAGACACCCGGAGCAACAGAATGCCCATCAAAGGCTTGTTGCCACCGCTAGGAGTCTAAAAATGCAGAAGCAAAGGTTCAAGGCTGCGCAAGACACACTCCAAATCAGATGGAGCAAAGTACTCAACACAACAGCGAAGTATGGCGGTAATCGCCCCACCAAGAGCTACCCGAAGCAGAAGTTGCTACCTGAATTCGATGAGGAGGCCTTAGATCCTCTGCAACCAAAAATTAAAACGGCGACCTGGCCGAATAGACGACCTCACGTCCAACATAGAGCGGCAAGCAATGCCGCACATAAGCCAATACGCAATCCACGCGAGGGCTCACATCAAAAGGATGGCGCAACCAGATCCATCTATGGACCACGCAGGCGCGCTCCAGCATACGATGCAACACAACAAACATCCGAACACTATGGTACACCCAGATACAGGGGTGCCACACACCCCCTATGTTTCACCGACGAGGTGCTGGACCATGAATTTCTAGAGGGATTCAAACCCGTAAACATAGAGGCATACGACGGAACAACAGACCCTGGGGTCTGGAATGAGGACTATATCCTCCATATCCATATGGCATGAGGAGATGATCTCCATGCCATTAGGTATTTACCCCTCAAACTCAAAGGGCCAGCTCGGCACTGGCTTAAAACCCTCCCCGAAAGCTCCATTGGAAGCTGGGAAGAGCTCGAACACGCTTTTCGGGCAAATTTTCAAGGGACTTATGTCCGACCTCCGTACACGGACGATTTGAGTCATATAACTCAACAGCCTGGAGAGTCAGCCCGAAAGCTTTGGAACAGGTTTCTTACTAAAAAGAACCAAATAGTCGACTGTCGGACGCCGAAGGCTTGGCAGCTTTAAAGCATAGCGTCCGTGACGAATGGCTTGCCAGACACCTCGGCCAAGAAAAGCCAAGAACAATGGCAGCATTAACAAGCCTCAAGACCCGCTTTTGCGTGGGTGAGGATAGCTGGCTAGCCAGATGCAGCACCAGCGACCCAAGTACATCCAAAGTTACAGATGGAAACGGGAAATTACGGCGCAACAACAATAACAAATGCTGGAATAAAGAAGACAGCGCGAAGAGCACGGCAGTAAACACCGGTTTCGAAAGCTCTCGGCCAAATCAGCAAAAGCCGCCCTCTAAAGGCGCCAGAGATCAACTGTCCAGCTTAAACAAAATTCTGGACCAAGTATGTCAGATCCATAGCACCCCCGGTAAACCTGCTAATCATACCCACAGAGAATGTTGGGTCTTCAAGCAGTCCGGCAAGCTCAACACCGTACACAATGGGGAGGATACACCAAGTGAAGATGAGGATGAGCCTCTCAATCAAGACACTGGGGAACAAAAGAAATTTCCACCAGAGGTCAAAACAGTAAACGTGTTACATGTGATAAAGAGGAAAAACAAAGCGGCACTCGCAGATAAATATGCCCAAGGGCCTATCACCGGGAGTCCTGCCACTAGACGTTTCAACCGATCACTTTTGACCATCGGGATTACTTAGCAAGTATCCTGCATGTAGGATGGGCTGCCCTGGTATTAGACCCAATAATTGATGGATACCACTTTACGAGAGTCCTGATGGACGGTGGCAGCAGTTTAAACCTGATATACCAGGATACAATCCGCAAAATGGGGATAGACCCAGCGAAAATTTGCCACAACAACACTACCCTTAAAGGAGTAACGCCAGGCCCAGGGGCTCATTGCACGGGCTCCCTGCTACTAGAGGTTATATTCGGCTTCCCCGATAACTTCCGTAGAGAAAATTTAACATTCCACATTGCTCCGTTCCAAAGTGGCTTTCAAGCACTACTTGGACGCGAAGCTTTCGCTCGCTTTAATGCAATACCGCATTACGCTTCCCTTACGCTTAAGATGCCCGGTCCACGTGGCATCATAACAGTGAATGGAAATATTAAGCGATCCCTGCGCGCCGAAGAGAGTGCGACTGCCTTGGCAGCCACACACTAAAAAGGGCCTCACCAGCTAAAGCATTTGATAGGTCGTCAAGACCACAGACACGGTTAGACGAGTCCGGCGCAGCTATATGTAACTCACACAGGTTTGATAAGCCACACCCCTATTACAAATACAAGGGGCTTAACGCGCGTAGACAAGTGGCAATTTTTACTCATCTTGAATTATACATGGTTTCCTCAAACCTACCTTTTTGCACGACAACTTTTCACCTAAGTTTCTCTCTTTTACAGATGACCATCGTGCTACACCCGTCCAAGATACGGCACAACGGAGACACAGGCGCAAATGTGCAGCAGGGACCCGTCCCAAGGATTCTTTTTAGATTAAGACCCTGCGTCAACCTTTTTTACTATCTCTTGTTGATACACATCCCTCGGATTCTCAGTACAATTGAGAAGGATGCTGGCGTCTTGGCATGTGGCCACATCCGAATAATGCATGTACCTGGACACGAGGGGCTTCTTACAAAGGGCACTATTTAGGCCTGGTTTATACCATAAAGACCGAATACCTTAGGGAGTGTTCGACGTCGCGAGTTTGGCCTTATATGCATGAGCTCCGAATCATGTCTTTGGTCAAATGTTGGTTTTGCCTGGCTCCTATGTTTTGGTACCTTACGTTCCGCTCTATCGACTAAGGTAGCACTAGGAGAACTACTGCGATTGTGCCTTGGGTCATCTGGATGAGCACCTTAGTAGAGAGAGCCGAAAACTAACTGTCATGATATAACGTGAGACTGGTCAACCACTCGATGACCTATCGGAATGTTATAATTCCTCTGCCTTGACGAAGGGTTGTTTCCCTGCCAGGCATGTATGCACCCCAAATTCGGGAGAGTGTGGAGCCAACAGGGGCTATATAGTAGCCCCACCGTCAAACTCCTATGGCTAAGTGAAAGTGTTAAAGCATTATAGTCCGGTTGCCTCGTTCGCTGCGCTATCTCCTCCTTAATAGGACCAAGACATTGGGTTAAGTGTGAACACGCGTATTCTGTGAACACCTCCGCATTATATGCGTGGGGGCTGAAGCCGACGACTGCAATCTTTCAGGTTATACACATGTATACAGAAACGGCCGCACAGGAGGCATCATATTACTTTCAGGAAAAAGTATAAACACAACCTTAATAAATTTCATAAAAACATTGTGTTTACAATGGGAATACATGTCACTCAAACATAATATTCTTCGAGCATTGGGCCTCTATCAAACGAGCACCCTCGAGAACCTCTTCGAAATAGTGCTCGGCAGCCACTCGGCCTATGGCCGAACCCTGCGCCGCAACAGTGGTAGCATCCATCTCCGCCCAGTATGCTTTAACACGGGCAAGGGCCATCCGCGAGCCTTCTACGCACGCTGACCTCTTCATCGCATTGATGTGCGGCACCGCACCAAGGAACTGCTGCACTAAGCTGAAATAGTTGTTCGGCTACGGCTTTTCCGGCCACAGCTGATCCATGACAGACCTCATGGCAAGTCCGGACAACCTATTTAGTTCGGCCCATTCGGCTAGCTGATCAGTCAATGGAAGCGGATGCTCTGGAACGTTGAATTGTGACCAGAACAGCTTGTCCACTTCACGATTTGTTTGACCTTGGAAGTATTTGGCCGCATCGGCAGCGCTCGCCGCCAAGTCCATATATGCGTCTACCGAACTCCATAGCCGATCCAGAGGGCCATACCGTGGATCCCCAAACTTCCTCTGCAGTAGAAAGGGCTTCCCAGCCGCAATATACCCGGCTTCGCGCAGCTCCTCCTTCTTCTCCCTCATAGCAGAGCGAGTGTCTTTGGTTACCATCGTGGCCTTTTCAAGGTCCGCTGCCTTCAATCGGTTCTCTTTTTCAAGGAACTGGCAACGGTCGGTAGTGTCTTTTAATTCTACGGCCATCTTGGCCATCTTCTCTTTGCTTTCGCAATGCGCGGCCTTCCCGGCTCTTAACTCTTCGGCTGGTTTCAAAGCAGCCGCATTACTAATTCTTGCTTGTTCCTTGGCTCGGGCAAGTTCCGCCCAAAGGGTCTCCACGGTGGCAGCTCCGTCTGCAGTCACAACATATTAAAGATACTGGCATCATGCTGCTCTTATTATGTTATATTCACCAGAAAAACATTACTTACCATGTGACTCATCAAGCCGCTTGTTAACAAGTTCGATGTCGGCGTCTGCCGCATCTAGTTGCCGCTTTAGTTCGGCAACCTCATGAGCCCGGCTAGCCACCGAAGCTCCCACTACCTGCACATTAAAGTGGTATGGTTATTGCCTGGGACTACGATCATCTATTTGCCGCCGTCCTCGGCGACAACCAGAGTCTCAGGGGCTACTATCTACACAAGGCACACCTAAAAATGTGCGGTACCTTCACAAATGTACATCCTTTTACGTACCTCAAAGCCCGTCAGTAGACTCATAAAGGCATCATGCAACCCGCTTTCGGCGGATGAGATCCTTTCCATCACCATACCCATCAATGTACGGTGTTCTTCTGAGATGGTCGCTCGCTCCAACAGCTCTCTCAGTACGTCCGAGAGCATATTAGGATTATTTAAGCAAATTACCATGCTATTAAAAACTATTAAAATAATCTAAGTGAAGCATGAGAGATCAATAGTTTCTATAAAAAAATCCACCACCGTGCTCTAAAAATATAAGTGAAGTACTAGAGCAAAACTAGATAACTCAAAAGATATAAGTGAAGCACATAGAGTATTCTAATAATTTCCGAATCATGTGTATCTCTCTCAAAAGGTGTGTACAGCAAAGATGATTGTGGTAAACTAAAAAGCAAAGACTCAAATCATACAAGACGCTCCAAGCAAAACACATATCATGTGGTGAATAAAAATATAGCTCCAAGTAAAGTTACCAATGGAAGTAGACGAAAGAGGGGATGCCTTCCGGGGCATCCCCAAGCTTTGGGTTTTAGGTGTCCTTAGATTATCTTGGGGGTGCCATGGTCATCCCCAAGCTTAGGCTCTTGCCACTCCTTGTTCCATAATCCATCAAATCTTTACCCAAAACTTGAAAACTTCACAACACAAAACTTAAAGTAGAAAATCTCGTGAGCTCCGTTAGCGAAAGAAAACAAAAGACCACTTCAAGGTACTGTAATGAACTCATTCTTTATTTATATTGGTGTTAAACCTACCGTATTCCAACTTCTCTATGGTTTATAAAGGAAAAAGTCCAAAACAAACCTTCAATTTGTAGAAAGCTAAATCAAACCTCAAACTCTCAATCCCTGAAATGAGCACATCAAACTCTCTAATCCGGTCTATTTTAAACCTTGACAGGACATAGCCGGGATTTGCTGAATTGGGCCGGCCCAGTAGCACAGTTACTTGCGCGCGCGCACTAATCTGGTCTTTCTTAGTTTCTTTCTCTTTTGTTTTCTTTTATTTTTTTATTTTTACACATGTCTATTTTTTCTCAGTACCCAATGTACATTTTTAACGCACACATTAAATATTTTTGGATAAACTTCTAATATTTTCAAATACATTATGTACATTTTAAATTAAATGTTTTCAAAAAAATTAATACAAGGTAATATTTTTCAAATACATGTTTTACATTTTCTTAATGACAATAAACATTTTACAAAAGAAAATGTTTGTGAATCAAAAAGTGACCACACTTTAAAATTTTGTTCAGGTTGCAGAAAAAATTGATGTTTCAAAAGACCACACTTTAAAATTTTGTTCAGGTTGCAGAAAAAATTGATGTTTCAAAAAGTGTTTGCACTTTAAAATTTTGGTCAACTTTCAAAAAAATGTTTATAAAGGTGTTTTAGTTTTCAAAGGTGTTTGCTTTTTCAGAGTTGTTGGTTTTTTAAAAGTATTCAAAATTTTCAAAAAGTGCCCGCACTTTATAAAGTGTTCAAAGATTTCATAAATAAATACGTTTTCAATACTTGTTTGCCCCTAAAAAATATTTTCAAAGTTACGACGCTTTGGATTCTGATTAAATATTTCCCAAGTTCGACTCCATGTCATGTTTTTTGTTTTGGAATTATTACATCGCCCGTTAAGAAAAAGAAAGAAAGAATATTTACGTTGCATGTTGAGGAAAAATAACTCGTTTCGTGTTTGTTTGGCTGACCCAGTCGACTCCACTGCAAACAATCCGAAAAAAATGAAATACATTATTTATGAAATAATTTACGAAATTCCAAATATATTATTTTGAAAATGTGACAGAATTTTGAAAATACGAAAAAAATTTCAAAGCATGTGAAAAAATGTTGGAATTCTGAACATTTTTTGTGCAAAAAATAGAAAAAAAAGAAAAAAATTTAACTTTTGAACAATTTTAGAAATGTGCGGACATTTTTTAAACCTCACGAATTCTTGTTCTGTTATAGTGGCCCGGCCCAAATTCTTGTCCGCGAGAGTAACTGGTAATCCCGGACGGGATTGTATTATTCCCGGTGTGCCAAACATGTATAAGATCCAAAATAGACCAGGATTACAAGTTTAGAGTGCCAATTTCCGGGATTTAAAGTTTAAAGTTTGATTTAGCTTTTGTCTACAACTTCAAGGTTTATTTTGAAATTTTTCGGTTTATAAACTATTTAACTAGCCATAGATTCACCAAAATAAGCAAACAACACACGAAAAACAGAATCTGTCAAAAGCAGAACAGTCTGTAATAATATGTAGCTCGCGCAAGATCTGGAACCCCAAAAATTCTAAAATAAATTGCTGAACGTGAGGAATTTATATATTAATCATCTGTAAAAAGAATTAACTAAATAGCACTTTCCAAATAAAAATGGCAGCAGTTCTCGTGAGCACTAAAGTTTCTACTTATTACAGCAAGATTAACAAGACTCTCCTCAAGAGCAAAAAGGAGCAAAAAGCAAGGAATAAAAATAAAATTAGGTTTCCTCCCAACAAGTGTTGTCGTTTAACGCTCCTAACTAGGTATAAAAAGCAAGGATAGATCTAGGAATTGCCATCTTTGGTAGGCAATCCATCAGTGGCTCTCAAAATGGATTCATAAGGGAATTTAATTTTCTTTCTAGGGAAGTGTTCCATGCCTTTCCTTAACGGAAATTGGAATCTGATATTTCCTTCCTTCATATCAATAATTGCAGCAATCGTTCTAAGCAAAGTTCTACCAAGAATAATAGGACATGAAGGATTGCAATCTATATCAAGAAAGATAAAATCTACGGGCACATAATTCCTATTTGCAACAATAAGAACATCATTAATTCTTCCTTAGGTTTCTTAATAGTGGAATCCGCAAGGTGCTAGTTTAGAGAGCAATCATCAAAATCACGGAAACCTAACAAATCACACAAAGTCTTTGGAATCGTGGAAACACTAGCACCCAAATCACACAAAGCATATCATTCAGGATCTTTAATTTTAATTTTAATAGTAGGTTCCCACTCATCATAAAGTTTTCTAGGGATAGAAACTTCCAGCTCAAGTTTTTCTTCATAAGATTGCATCAAAGCATCAAAGATATGTTTGGTAAAAGCTTTATTTTGACTATAAGCATGAGGAGAATTTAGCACGGATTGGAACAAGAAAATACAATCTATCAAAGAGCAATTATTATAATTAAATTCCTTGAAATCCAAAATAGTAGGTTCATTAACATCTAGAGTTTTGATCTCTTCAATCCCACATTTATCAATTTTAGCATCAAGATCTAAAAACTCCGAATTTTTGGAATGCCTTCTAGGTAAAGGTGGATCATATTCAGTCCCATCATTATCAAGATTCATATTGCAAAACAAGGATTTTAGGGGGGACATATCAATAACTTTTGTATCTTCATCTTTATTATCATGGAAACTAGAAGAACACACTCTTATAAAGGAATCTTTCTTAGCACGCATCCTAGCGGTTCTTTCTTTGCACTCATCAATGGAAATTCTCATGGCTTTGAGAGACTCATTGATATCATGCTTATGTGGAATAGATCTAAGTTATATTAACGTTCCTAGCCAACTCATCAATCTTAAGCAATTTTTCTTCAATCAAAGCATTGAAATTCTTCTGCGAAGTAATAAATTCTTTAATATTAGATTCAAAATCAGAGGGCATATTATTAAAATTTCCATAATAATTGTTGTAGGAATTACCATAATTATTAGAGGAATTACTAGGATAAGGCCTATGATTAAATTATTAGAGGAATTACTAGGATAAGGCCGCGTTGTTACCAAAATTGTTCCTACCAAAAAAATTCACTTCCATAGATTCATTATTATTCACAATCAAAGTAGACAAAGGCATATCATTAGGATCATAAGAAACACTTTTATTAGCAAATAATTTCATAAGTTCATCCATCTTTCCACTCAAAACATTAATTTCTTCTATCGCATGTACTTTCTTATTAGTAGATCTTTCAGTGTGCCATTGATAATAATTAACCATAATATTATCTAGGAGTTTAGTAGCTTCTCCTAAAGTGATTTCCATAAAAGTGCCTCCTGCGGCCGAATCTAAAAGATTTCTAGAAGCAAAATTCAATCCAGCATAAAATTTTTGTATAATCATCCACAAATTCAAACCATGTGTTGCACAATAACGTATCATTAATTTCATCCTCTCCCAAGCTTGTGCAACATGTTCATGATCAAGTTGCTTAAAATTCATAATATCGTTTCTAAGAGAGATGATCTTAGTGGGAGGAAAATACTTAGAGATAAAAGCATCTTTGCACTTATTCCACAAATCAATACTCTTTTTAGGCAAAGACGAAAACCAAGCTTTAGCATGATCTCTAAGCGAAAAAGGAAATAGCTTCAATTTAACAATATCATTATCAACATCTTTCTTCTTTTGCATATCACACAAATCAACGAAGCTATTTAGATGGGTAGCGACATCTTCACTAGGAAGGCCAGAAAATGGATCTTTCATGACAAGATTTAGCAAGGCAGCATTAATTTCACAAGATTCAGCATGGGTAAGAGGAACAATCGGAGTGCTAATAAAATCATTGTTGTTGGTATTGGTAAAGTCACACAATTTAGTGTTATCTTGAGCCATCGTGACAAGCAAGCAATCCAACACACAAGCAAATGAGGTACGGGCAAAAAGGGGCAAATAGAGAAAGAGAGAGAGGGAGGATAGAGAGAGAGGGTGAATAAAATGGCAAGGGTGAAGTGGGGGAGAGGAAAACGAGAGGCAAATAGCAAATAATGTAATGCGGGAGATAAGGGTTTGTGATGGGTACTTGGTATGTTGACTTTTGCGTAGACCTCCCCATCAACGGCGCCAGAAATCCTTCTTGCTACCTCTCGAGCACTACGTTGGTTTTCCCTAGAAGAGAAAAGGGTGATGTAGCAAAATAGCGTAAGTATTTCCCTCAGTTTTTGAGAACCAAGGTATCAATCCAGTAGGAGGCTACGCGCGAGTCCCTCGCACCTGCACAAAACAAATAAATCCTCGCAACCAACGCGATAAGGGGTTGTCAGTCCCTACACGGTCACTTACGAGAGTGAGATCTGATAGATATGACAAGATAATATTTTTGGTAGTTTTATTATAAAGATGCAAAGTAAAATAAAGGCAATGAAAATAACTAAGTATTGGAAGATTAATATGATGAAGATAGACCCGGGGGCCATAGGTTTCACTAGTGGCTTCTCTCAAGAGCATAAGTATTTTACGGTGGGTGAACAAATTACTGTTGAGCAATTGACAGAATTGAGCATAGTTATGAGAATATCTAGGTATGATCATGTATATAGGCATCACGTCCGAGACAAGTAGACCGACTACTACCTGCATCTACTACTATTACTCCACACATCGACCGCTATCCAGCATGCATCTAGAGTATTAAGTTCATAAGAACAGAATAACGCCTTAAGCAAGATGACATGATGTAGAGGGATAGACTCATGCAATATGATGAAAACCCCATCTTGTTATCCTCGATGACAACAATACAATACATGCCTTGCTGCCCCTACTGTCACTGGGACAGGACACCGCAATATTGAACCCAAAGCTAAGCACTCCACCCATTGCAAGAAAGATCAATCTAGTAGGCTAAACCAAAATGATAATTCGAAGAGACTTGCAAAGATAACCAATCATACATAAAAGAATTCAGAGAAGATTCAAATATTGTTCATAGATAAACTTGATCATAAACCCACAATTCGTCGGTCTCAACAAACACACCGTAAAAAGAAGATTACATGGAATAGATCTCCACAAGAGAGGGGGAGAAATTTGTATTGAGATCCAAAAAGAGAGAAGAAGTCATCTAGCTAATAACTATGGACTCGAAGGTTTTAGGTAAACTAATCACACTTCATCGGAAGGGCTATGGTGTTGATGTAGAAGCCCTCCGTGATCGATGCCCCCTCCGGCAGAGCTCCGGAACAGGCCCCAAGATGGGATCTCGTGGATACAGATAGGTACGGCGGTGGAATTAGGGTTTTGGCTCCGTATCTGATCGTTTAGGGGTACGTAGGTATATATAGGTGGAAGAAGTACGTCGGTGGAGCAACAGGGGCCCACGAGGGTGGAGGGCGCGCCGGGGGGGTAGGCGCGCCCCCTACCTCGTGGCCTCCCTGTTGGTTGCTTGACGTAGGGTCCAAGTCTCCTGGATCTTGTTTGTTCCAAAAATCACGTTCTCAAAGGTTTCATTCCGTTTGGACTCCGTTTGATATTCCTTTTCTTCGAAACCCTAAAATAGGCAAAAAAACAATTCTTGGCTGGGCCTCCGGTTAGTAGGTTAGTCCCAAAAATAATATAAAAGTGGATAATAAAGCCCAATAATGTCCAAAACAGAAGATAATATAGAATGGAGCAATCAAAAATTATAGATAAGTTGGAGACATATCACCCCACGCGCCTGCCCTGCCCAGAGCTCGGCGTTAACACGCCGCCCCGGGCCTGTGCCCTACCCCGATAGTGTGCGCCGCCCCTCCCCGTTCGGTCCGACGGCCGGCCCCCTTCTCCTCTCTGTTTTGTTCATACAAGTTTTTTTTGTTCATATTATGCTTTTTTTGTTCATAGATGATGATATGCATGATGTTTCTTGTTCATATGTATGCATGGATGTACATAATGAGATGAATGATGAATTGTTTTGTTCATATAAGTATTATTTAGGTTGTAATTACTCGATGTCGATTTTAGGTTAGTGCATTATAGGTTAGTTGATTTAGTGCATTTTAGATTTGTTCTACTTTTAGGAAGAAGGAAGAAGGAAGAAGAAGAAAAAGAAGGACAGGAAAAAAAATAAGGGTCGTACATGTGATGCGGGTGGACGTCGGACATGACATGAGGGGGGATGTCGAAAAAAATAATTAAGATGAGGAAAAATAAGAAAAAAAAGAGGAGAAGAAGAAAAAATAGAAATATTTTCTATTTTTTCTTCTTCTCCTCTATTCCTTTGTTCCTCTCCTCTTTTTCCTTATTTTTTTCTTCGATCTCCGAGCGGTCGAGGGTGACCGAGGGGTCGATTGAGGGTCGTCGAGGGGTCGAGGGCCAAGGGTTCGAGGGTCGAGGGGTCGAGGGTCATCGAGGGGCCGAGGGTTCAAAGGTCATCGAGGGTCGAGGGGCTTAGTAGTTGAACTAGTTGATTTAATAAAACTACTTTATTTTACTATATATAGAAGTAGTTTATTTTTAGTAAGTACTACTTTATTTTATTTATACTAAGTGCTTAGTAGTTGAACTTAGTTGATTTAATAAAACTACATTATTTTACTATATATATGACTAGTTTATTTTTAGTAAGTACTACTTTATTTTATTTATAGTAAGTGCTAAGTAGTTGAACTAGTTGATTCAATAAAACTACTGTATTTTACTATAGAAGAATCTTATTTTTAGTAAGTACTACTTTATTTTATTTATAGTAAGAGCTTAGTAGTTGAACTAGTTGATTTAATAAAACTACTTTATTTTACTATAGAAGTGGTTTATTTTTAGCAAGAAAAATAATAGAACTAGTTTATTTTTTTAGTTCAAGAAATTATTCCCGCATCGACGTCGACGATGCCTATCCCGCATCCTCGTCGTCAACTCGGCTGAGGAGGCCAGCTTGATCAGAGGGGCCATGTCCGGGACTAGGCTTCGCCGGGCTGGTATAAGGAGGTGCTACCGTTCGGGGGGCGTAGGTTGGTGAGGAGCCAGCCCATCGTTGACCCAATCCTTGTTTGGTGGCAGTCACGTGGGCCAGTGACGGTGGCGAGGCTTCCGGACACCGCGGAGGTGGTACGTCACCGTATCAGCGAGGAGGACGAGCATGTCCGTCGCTACATGGTTGCGTTGGAGGGAAGGTTCGACAATACCTGGAAGGTTCTTCAGGGATCTCACTGGAGTGATCCTGTGATGGTTCCTTCTCTTTGGGTGTCCATCGCCCGCGTCGATACCCGTCGGGCGCTACAGTTCTAGCTGTATTAGCGATACTATATGTATGATAGTATTCGAGGTGTATTAGTGATAATATTCGACAATGTACGGACGCAAGAGATGATGTAGTTTTGCTTATAATTGAATGCATGCTAATTTGAATACTAGTTTATTTTACGATGTGGTTTTGCTTATCGAATGCTCAAATTGGAAAAGTACTCCTACTTTGAATGCTAAAATTGCAGAGCACTATGCAAGGCGTATGTATTTGATTAGTTGATAGCTTATAGGGTTTATGTTTTTGCAGAAATCTAGGAGCCCCTCCATCATCCCTGTCGTCGTCCCCGTCATCGACCCCCTCCGACCACGAGGTGACACCAGCCAAATATCCATGTCAATATGAGTCCTATATATGAGAGGACGATATAGATGTCCTTTTTTGGAAAGATAATTAAATGATATTTTGGGTTGACTTTAAGTCTGTTGAGTCTCCACCATATATGAGAGGACGAAGAATCCCGATTGTTGTCGTGGGGGTAGCTTCTCCTTCGTTACCATGTGCTAGACAATTTGGTGTAATGCACTCGGGAAGGAAAGGAGGACCTACCATCACCGACTGTCGCAAATGTCAAAGAGGAATCAGTGAGGGAGAGTTCCACCATATATATATGAGAGGACGAACAATCCCGACTGTTGTCGTGGGGGTCGCTTGTCCTTCGTTCCCGTGTGCTATACATTTTGGTGTAATGCACTCGGGGACGAAGGGAGGAGCGACCATCACCGAGAGTCGAATATATACACCACGTGAGCTAAGAGTTTTCAAGAAAAGACTCGATAGACCGATAGTCAACCCGTGATGAATAATAATGATCTAATTTAGTTTTCATAGTACATATATTTAATTGTACAAGTTTAATCTTTGAATTATGAACGTAGGAAATGTCATCATCAGATGACGAAAGTCTCCCGGGGGAGTGCAGCTGGTGCCACGACGATCGAGGTATGTGCGACGGGCCTCACCTAGACGATGATCGGCGCTTTAGCATTAAGCTCGAGGAGACCTTCGATGTTGAAATGGTACGCAACGACGACAAGTGTTTTTTTCATAATTAAGCATGACTTCAACTATTTCAACGTGTAATTTTCATCTTTTACAATTCGAGTAGCTTATCCCATGCCATGCAAGACGCTATGTCTTGGAGAGGATGGATTTTGAAGACCATGAAAATTATGAAACAAAGAAAATTCACCTAAGGACTTATCATGATGTGGATTTGAAGTAAATCTGTAGAATTCTGAGAGAGTAACCTATTTTGGTAGCAAAAATTGGGAAGCACTTTGCAAGATGTATGGATTTCATGAGGGTATGCTTATCACCATGGATCTTGGTGATCCTGATATCTACCAAGACAATATGGACATTTGGGTCCTTGTTGATACGCTTCTAGTTCTACCGCTATGTGAGTTTCTCAAACATAGTTATTAACTAATTTATAATGTTTATTTCAAAATAGTTGACAGCTTATTTCCATTGACAGCTTATTTTCATTCTTCAAAGAATGTGCGAAAGATGGTAGACAAAACCCACTACACCGATGGCTCCGAATTAACTTATCAGGAGAAAAATCATTTGGTCGGATTTTGTACTGATATTGAGAATTACGATATCTACAATCAAACGCCTCAACATTATGGTCAATACGTGCCACTAGTGTACGTGTTGAACTATGGTAACTACCATGGAGATACCCTGATAAGATTTTTTACTATTACAACATCCGTGCATCTTTTGCATACTTCTAACACTGGTACATCATTGCTAACTATGAAGTTATTACTATGTTTTCAACAGAGAATCCCAGAGGATTGTGTGCCTCATTTGATGTATCAGAATGGCAGCCTTCGTGTTTTGAACATACATCCAGGTCATCCTACGAATCTCAACTGTCCATACCGGATTTCTCAAAGAAGTGGAGACATGCTAATCAAAGGATGGAAAAAAATGTATGGACAGTCGTAAGGAGGTTCTTGGAAGCAAAAGGAAGCGAAGCGCAAGAATTGGAGACAGGATGATCTCCATTCTCCATAATGGAGAGTCAGGGTCTATATTGTTTTATGTTATTTTACCTTAAAGAGGGTATTTAGGTCCTACCTAATACTGATGATCATGTGATAAGAACAATTAAGTAGGGTTGGTTCGATGAATATGAGGATGATGATCGTATGACTTGTTATTAATAATGAGTAGAAGTTGTATGATGATGATTAGTAGGACTTGTTATTATATATGACGATGCATGATGCGAGCATGAAGAGTTATTATATATCATCAGGTGAAATGAACTTGGACTGGATTGAAGTGAAGGCAACATGCATGTGGTGCATGTCGAAAGTAGTACAATCCAAACTTGATCAAGTTAGGATTAGTATTACTTTCGACATGCACCACATGTTGCCTTCACATCAATCTAAGCCATGTTTAGGCATAGCAGTACCGTTGGTAAACCAAGCACAGAGATATAAGAGAGAGCACACTTCTCTCTATTAGCTAGCTAACACTAGTGCAGAACCGGGCAATAGCACTGGTTCGTAAGGCCCTTTAGTGCCGGTTCCATAACCGGCACTAAAGTGTGGTCACTAAAGCCCCCCCCCCACCCTTTAGTACCGGTTCAGCACGACCCGGTGCTAAAGGGCAACCACGTGGCACGAGCCAGCTCCGGGGGCCGGGAGCCCTTTAGTACCGGTTGGTAACACCAACCGGTACTAAAATGTTTGGGTTTTTTTTTGGTTTTATGATTTCTTCTTCATTTAATTTTGTGTTTTCCATTTTAATTCTTTTTCGTTTGCTGGTATTTTACGATACTACACATTGTACATGTTATGCATATATATATATATATATATAAATAGAATTTCTAGTAGAACCAATCATATATATATCATCAATGTCTCACAAACCACCATATTAATTCACACATACACACATGTATAGCTATATACAATTTCTCCTACATATGCATGTTGCCTTCGGAGCCAGTGGCATTAGCCTAAGTGGTGCCTTCGGAGCACGATGACAATTGGAAGTGGTTCATGACCTGGTCGATAGGGGCGGTAGCGGGTAATAGTATTCTCCCTTCGGATTTATGACCTGGTCGAGCAAAAATCCCGCTATTTCCTCTTGAAGTGCTTCTACGCGCTCCATTTCTAGGATCTTGTCCCGCACCTCTTTGAACTGTTAAGAAGGAGATCAATATGCATGTGTATTAGTTGTGTGACTAGATATCGATAATGGTGTAAAATTTGTGAATAGTGTTCTGACAAGCGTACCCATTCCTGTCTTTGAGATCTGCTCCTTTCGGACGCCAGCATGCGAATGTTCTCGCAAACACATAATGCACATAGATTAGTCGCCTGCGCCTGCTTCACGGCCTTTATTACGAGAATGGAATTTAATTTGATCAGATAATAATTAATCAAGCATGATAATTAAAGAGATGGCAGCTAGCTAGCTAGCTTGTACTACTTAATTACTTACCTTGGGTCGAAACCATTTCAGTTGTCGTTTCCATTCGCCTTCCGTGACGCTGATGAACCTTGCCCAAGCCCTGCCCGCTGACAAAGAAAATGAATAAAGGGGTTATTAAATAGTTCATATCATGAAATGACGAACTAAATAGGCTGAGATATATAGTTAATAATGATTGAAATTACCTGTTGACTATCCCAAACAAGATGTTATAGTCACTATTTGCTTTGAGTACTGAGTCCAGTATTTGAACTGTTCCGGCGTCAACTTTAATGATACACAAGATCCAGTGAAATCTACATGCACACACGTTTGCATGTCTTAATTAAGCGGGCATATGTAAGCAAAAACATGTAGCTAGCTAGTAGGCAAAAACAGAGAATTTGTAGGACAAGAAAGTATGACTCACTGGAAGTTGTAAGGAAGTAGTATATCTTCATTGTATTTGAGGCGCTTCAAGAACTCTAGCATGTTGTCCTCTACCTCCTTTTCATAATGCTTGTTTATTTTCCATGTGTATTCATTAACGGTGTTTGGGTCAATGAACCCAATGCCATAGCGTCCACGTTTTCACATTTCATACATCTTCATCCTACATAATACCACAGAAAAGAATATAGTGAGGATAATTACAGGTAATGATTGATCAAAAGGATCACTACAGCTAGCTTGAGACTTCAATTACAGAAAGAAATCACTTACAGACAATAGCAACTGACGATAGATTTGTCGAGTGCGTCTTGATTGTATAATTGAAACAGTTCAGAATACTCAGTGGTCACAGCATTCTCATGGTAGTAATGATCCTTCTTGACTTGCACCATGAGGGACTCTCGATCGGATCTCTTGTTAATGTCCATGTACCATTGATGCAATTCATACATTCTCGTTGGGAGCTTCTTGACCTCTTCTGGCTTGACCAAAGGTTGGCCCCGGGCATATTTCCGTTTTATTTCCTCCTCTGTAAGCACAGGCATGTCCTCGATATCGAGGAGTTGTCCAACAGTGATTTTGAGAGTTTCAGCCTGCATTATATGCTCCTGGGTTATTACCACATCGCCCACCTCGGGAATGTAAACTGTTTGCCCACAATAATATTGGGCGCGCGTACTGTCACGTGTTGTTCGCGGCACAACAAGCGGGGGGATCGATTGCGCTGCCTCTTCTCCCAGCTGGGCAATGGTTGTCCCGCATTTTTTGACAGCTTCTTGTTGTTTGCTTGAGCTCGAGCTCTCCTTCTTTTGTAGATGTTGTCGATGTAACTTCCTGATGTGGAGCTCATAGTCTGTGTTAACAGGCTTAGGAGCTGCTGGTTGAGCCATACGAATGAAGTGGTCAACTACTTCCACAGGCACTTTCTCCCTTGGCGGCGGTGGCGGTTTCGGTCCAAAATGGGCGTCGACTTCTGCTCGCACTATGGATTGGTTTGCTCCTTGGTCCTGTCGTAAGCCCTCTCAGGAAGAGGAGTAGTGAGGTTTGGACCATATTTATATCGCTTGCCTCCACCTGTACTTCCTGTACTATGATCTCGACTCGTACCGCTACGCACCATAGCTGCGGGGTGTCTCTTCTGCGATTGCTGAGGCGGCGGAGACGGCTGACGGGGCTGAGCTGGACGAGGAGGAGTGGCCTGAAGCTGTTCCGGACTTGCAGTGGCCTGAGGTTGTGCCGGACTTGGAGGAGGAGTGGACGTCTGACGATGTGTCGGACTTGGAGGAGGAGTGGCCTGACACTTTGCCGGACTTGGAGGAGGAGTGGCCTCATGCGTTGGTGGACTTGGAGGAGCGGGAGTCTGCTGACTCCGTGGCGGACTTCGACGAGGAGTCGGGTGACGCGGTGTAAGTGGCCTTCGAAAGATGATGCAATCCTTTCTCCATAGGATGATACGATGTTTGGCATCTCCGAGTGTGTGCTCCTCGTCACCTCCAGGAATGTCAAGCTCTAGCCCCGAATATTGGTCCACCACCTCATCAACCACGACACAAGCATAGCCTGCTAGAATCGGGTTGCAATGGAAGGTTGCATCGGAGGAATTTGTATAAGCAACGCCGTCCGCCACCTTCAAGGATATGTTCTTAATTTTGAAGTGTAGCTCGCAGTTAGTGTTCTCTGCGATATCATCCACGGGGTATCTATCCAGCATTGCGTCAAACGGGGCGGAACCCACGCTGCTTCTCGGCATGGATGGGGCGGTGGTATCCAATGCTGGATCATCTACTAGCTGCTGCAGCCGCTGAGACCCCCTTTGCTGGCTAAGTGAGTCGATCTGCTCCTGCTGCCGCTGGAATTTGATTGCCAAGTCCACGTGTGCTGATTCCAGGCCTTGAAGGCGTTCATAGTCGAGCTTCCTATGCTCCTCCTCCATCTTCCTCTTCTTCCCCTCCGCAATCTTCTTTCGCACACGGGTTCTATAGTTGGCGTTCCAGTACAAAAACCCCTCATACCATGGAATAGCGCCCATGCCTCATGTTCTTCCCGGGTGTTCAGGATTTCCCAGGGCACGGGTAAGCTTGTCGTTCTCTCTGTTGGGCTCGAACAACCCGGATCGAGCCTCTTCTATTGCAACAAGTAGCTTATCTTCGGCTCCGTCCAGACATGCCTTCTTGGAAACTTTGCCCGTCTTCGGGTCCAACTCCCCCCCATGTGCATAGAACCAAGTCCTGCACCTGGGGGGCCAGCTCAATGTTTCTGGAGTGACACTTGCATCCAGCATCTCTTTCTCAGACTTATCCCACTTAGGCATTCCCATCGCATAGCCACCTGGCCCCAGCTTATGGAACTTATCCTTTTTTACGGCATTGGCCTTGTCTATTCTTGACCGTTCCTTAGATAATTCTGAATCCTTGAATTTCACGAAATCGTCCCAATGAGCACTTTGATTCTCTAGTGTTCCCTCGAATACTGGAGTCTTCCTTCCTCCCTTGACGTACTTGTCCCATTCACGATTCTTGTGGTTCTTGAATGCAACCGCCATCTTCCTAAGAGCAGCGTCCTTGACTTTCTGCACATCTGCTTCTGTGAAATGATCTGGTAGGGTGAAATGTTCCATGAGAGTATCCCAAAGCAGACTTTTTTGTCTGTCGTCGACAAAAGTAAGACCTGGACGTGGCTTTGTTGGCTTTCTCCTTTCTTGAAGGGAGATCGGGAGTTGGTCCTTCACAAGAACTGCGCACTGACGAACGAACTTGTCCGCAATCTTCTTAGGCGCTAATGGTTCGCCATTATGTTTGATTGCCTCGATATTATACTTTACGCCCTCCTTCAACTTTTTGTTCAGGCCTCGTTTCGTCCTTTTGCCTGAAGATTTGCTCGATCCGGATGGCTGAAAGAAGAAAGATTGATTCGTTAATATATCTTCAACTCATTTAAAACATGTGATGATCACCAGATGCCTACTTATATAAATATATATACCTCTCCGGTGTTGTCATAATCGTAGTTCATGACTTCATGAATTCGGTCGTCACGATCGAATATCATATCACCCTCTCCGGTGTTGTTTAGAAATTCGGAGCCGTCATAATCTTCTTCATTCTGATCATCATCTGGCCCGCGTATTATATCGAACATGGTCTGTTCTCCCTCTCTGTTGGTATTGTCCGCCATAGCTTTTATTTAACTATGCCAAAAGAAATATAAAACAATTTAGTATTCAAATTACATCGTCTCGAATAATAGATATAATCTCGAATACATCAACTCGAATAATAGAGATAATCCCGAATACATCGTCTCGAATACATCGTCTCGAATAATAGATATAATCTCGAAAACATCATCTTGAATAATATATAATCTCAAATACATCGTCTTGAATATTATATATCGAGTACATCACTGGCTAGGTAGCTAATAAAGATCGAACACTACAGAAGAATCTAGGACACTCGCGGTTCCTGCGGCGCGGGCGGTGGACACCCAAAGAGAAGGAAGCCTCACAGGATCATAGCTGAAGTAAGATCCCTGAAGAAACTGCCAGGTATTGGAGAACCTGCCGCCCTCTAACGCAACCATGTAGCGATGGAAGTGCTCGTCCTCCTCCCTGACACGGCGACGTACCACCTCCGGCGGGGCCGGCTCCCTCCGCACCGAAACTGGCCCACGCGAACGCCACCAAATGAGATCAGGGTCGACGACGGGACCCGGGGCCGGGTTCCTCATCAAGCGGCGTGCCCCTCCAGGCAGCACCTCCCAGTGCCAGCCCGGCGGAGCCCAGTCCCGGACATGGGTCAGTCGGACGTCGTCGCGGACGGGTCGACGGCGAGGATGCGGGCCGGGCATCGTCGAGAACAAATACTAGCTATATGCCCGCAAAAAGTAACATTTTTTTAATGATTGGATTTTGATAACTAAAATTTCTAACATTTATATATAACTAACATTTCTATAACATTTCTAATATTTCTAGAACTAAAAAAAGAAAAATTTCTAACTTTTTTATAACTATTTCTATAACTAAAAAACAGAAAAATTTCTAACAATTCTAACTTTTTTATAACTATTTCTATAACTAAAAACAGAAAAATTTCTAACAATTCTAACATTTCTAACTATTCTAATAATTCTAACATTTCTAACTATTTCGAAAAAACAGAAAATTTTCTAACAATTTCTAAAAAACAGAAAAAATTTCTAACAATTCTAACTTTTTTATAACTATTTCTATAACTAAAAAACAGAAAAATTTCTAACAATTCTAACATTTCTAACTATTCTAACAATTCTAACATTTCCGCCTTTAGTACCGGGTGGTGGCTCCAACCGGTACTAAAGGCCCCCCTTTAGTACCGGTTGGTGCCACGACCCGGTACTAAAGGGGGTGCGCTGGCGCAGGTGCGGTGCGGCAAGTATAGTCCCACCTCGCTAGCCGAGGGGCGACCGCACTAGTTTATAAACCCCCGTGCGGTAGCTCTCTCGAGCTCCTCTCCAAAGCAGGCCTACTGGGCTTACATGTTTTGTGCTGCCCTGTAGGCCTACTGGGCCTTTGCGGGCCTGCATCCTGGCCCAACAACAGGTTGGGTTTCTAGTCGTATGCCGGCCGCTTTGGCCTAGTAGGCGGGCTTTTTTAAATTTTTTTTGCTTTATTTATTTTTGAGTTGTTTTTTTGTGTATTTAGAGTTTCTTTGTGAATATTTTTGCTTTAGGTACAAAAAATTACAAACTTTCTGTTAGTGCCCGTAGTTTTCAAATTTGAATAGTTTAAATTTTGAATTATTTGAAATTAGTGTGAATCACTAGTTTGTGAATAACTTAACTTCAAAAATCAGTAAAGGCATGAAAGAATTTGTTTGCACATAAAATTTCTTCGCGTTTCAAATGCCAAAACACATAATTAACTACCCTAACTATTACAGAGATTCCCATCTGGGTGTGAAACACAGAAGAAAATGATGATATTGAAGCCGATCACATCCCAGATCTTTGGGTGTGAAACTTTTTCTTCGCGTGTGTCCCTTTGCGCCGTAACCATGGAAAATCTTCATCATTTAACGGGATGCTCGGGTCAATATTCACTGCGAATGGAGCAGTTTCATCAAACTTTTCATAATCTTCTAACTTGTCTGTCTTGTCATCCACTCCCACGATGTTTCTCTTCCCAGAAAGAACTATGTGCCGCTTTGGCTCATCGTACGATGCATTCGCTTCCTTATCTTTTCTTTTTCTTGGCTTGGTAGACATGTCCTTCACATAGAAAACATGTGCCACATCATTGGCTAGGACGAATGGTTCGTCTGCATACGCAAGATTGTTGAGATCCACTGTTGTCATTCCGTACCGCGGGTCTTCCGTTACCCCGCCTCGTGTCATATTGACCCATTTGCACCGAAACAAAGGGACCTTCAAACCACATCGATAGTTAAGTTCCCATATGTCCTGTATATAACCATAATCTGTTTCCTTTCCCGTCTTGGTTTCTGCATCAAAGCGGACACCACTGTTTTGGTTGGTGCTCTTCTTATCTTGGGCAATCGTGTAAACTGTATTACCATTTATCTCGTACCCTTTGGAAGTCATTATATTCGAAGATGGTAACTGGGACAGCAAGTACAGGTCATCTTCAATAGAGGTGTCATGCATGGTACGTGTCTGCAACTAGCTGGCGAAACTCCTGGTTTGTTCACGTGTAATCCAGTCATCAGACCGCTCCGGGTGTTTGGAGCGCAGCAAATTCTTTTGTTCATCCATATATGGAGCCACCAAGGTGGAATTCTATAGAACTGTGTAGTGTGCT
Source organism: Triticum dicoccoides (assembly GCF_002162155.2). NCBI lineage: Eukaryota > Viridiplantae > Streptophyta > Magnoliopsida > Poales > Poaceae > Triticum > Triticum dicoccoides. The sequence goes on along the minus strand of NC_041392.1, from coordinate 92,466,000 downwards.
TCAGTGAGAGAATGTCCGTCCATACATATTATTTGTTCCCCTCCTAGCGTGCCTTTTCCATCCAGTCTGCCCTTATGCCGCGATTCAGGAACACCAATCGGCTTAAGGTTAGGAATAAAGTCAATACAAAACTCAATGACCTCCTCATTTTTACGGCCCTTGGAGATGCTTCCTTATGGCCTAGCACGGTTATGAACATATTTCTTTAAGACTCCCATGAACCTCTCAAAGGGGAACATATTGTGTAGAAATACAGGACCCAAAATGTTAATCTCTTCGCATAGGTGAACTAGGACGTGCGTCATGATGTTGAAGAAGGATGGTGGGAACACCAACTCGAAACTGACAAGACATTGCACCAAATCATTCTCTAACCTTGGTATGATTTCTGGATGGATTACCTTATGAGAGATTGCATTGAGAAATGCACATAGCTTCACAATGGCTAATCGAACGTTTTCCGGTAGAAGCCCCCTCAATGCAACCGGAAGCAGTTGCGTCATAATCACGTGGCATTCATGAGACTTTAGGTTCTGGAATTTTTTCTCTGCCATGTTTATTATTCCCTTTATATTCGACGAGAAGCCAGACGGTACCTTAATACTGAGCAGGCATTCAAAGAACATTTCCTTCTCTTCTTTGGTAAGAGCATAGCTTGCATGACCCTGATGTATGCCGTCTTTTCCGTGCATACGTTGCTGGTCCTCTCGTGCCTTAGGTGTATCTTTTGTCTTCCCATACATGCCCTAGAAGCCAAGCAGGGTCACACAAAGATTCTTCGTCACGTGCATCACGTCGATTGCGGAGCAGACCTCTAGGTCTTTCCAATAGGGCAGGTCCCAAAATATAGATTTCTTCTTGCACATGGGTGCGCGTCCGTCAGCGTCATTCGGAACAGGTTGTCCACCAGTACCCTTTCCAAAGACCACCTCCAAATCCTTGACCATATCATGTACATCAGCACCAGTACGGTGGCGAGGCTTCGTCCGGTGATCCGCCTCACCTTTGAAATGCTTGCCTTTCTTTCTTACGAGATGCCTGCTCGGAAGAAATCGACGATGTCCCAGGTACACATTCTTCTTACAATTAGCCAAATATATACTGTCGGTATCGTCCAAGCAGTGCGTGCATGCGCGGTATCCCTTGTTTGTCTATCCTGAAAGGTTACTGAGAGCAGGCCAATCATTGATGGTCACGAACAGCAACGCCTTTAGGTCAAATTCTTCCCCCATGTGCTCATCCCACGCACGTACACCTGTTCCATTCCACAGTTGTAAGAGTTCTTCAACTAATGGCCTTAGGTACACATCAATGTCGTTGCCGGGTTGCTTAGGGCCTTGGATGAGCACTGGCATCATAATGAACTTGCGCTTCATGCACAACCAAGGAGGAAGGTTATACAAACATAGAGTCACAGGCCAGGTGCTATGGTTGCTGCTCTGATCCCCAAAAGGATTAATGCCATCTGCGCTTAGAACAAACCATACACTCCTTGCATCTGCAAACTCCTTCCCGTACTTTCAACTTTCCGTCTTTCTTATGGTCTTTCTTACGGTCTTTCTTAACTTTCTCCACTGCGACCCATCAGCGGGTATTCTCAACTTTCCGTCTTTCTTACGGTCTTCTCTGTGCCATCGCATCGCCTTGGCATGCTCTTTGTTTTGGGACAAACGTTTCAACCGTGGTATTATTGGAGCATACCACATCACCTTGGCAGGAATCTTCTTCCTGGGGCACTCGCCCTCGACATCACCAGGGTCATCGCGGCTGATCTTATAGCGCAATGCACCACATACCGGGCAAGCGTTCAAATCCTCGTACTCACCGCTGTAGAGGATGCAATCATTAGGGCATGAATGTATCTTCTGCACCTCTAACCCTAGAGGGCAGACAACCTTCTTTGCTTCGTACGTACTCTCGGGCAATTCGTTGTCCTTTGGAAGCATATCCTTTATCATTACCAGCAACTTTCCAAATCCCTTGTTAGATACACCATTCTCTGCCTTCCATTGCAGCAATTCCAGTGTGGTGCCCAGCTTTTTCTTGTCACCTACGCAATTCGGGTACAACAATTTTTTGTGATCCTCTAACATGCACTGCAACTTCTTCTTCTCCAAATCACCTGCGCAGTTTCTCTTTGCATCGGCAATGGCCCGACCTAGATCATCAACGGGCTCATCTGATGCCTCTACTTCAGCTTCTTCCCGCATTGCCGGCTCAGCTTCTTCCCGCATTACCAGCTCAGCTTCTTCCCCCATTGTTGTATCATCGTATTCAGGGAACCCATGGCCAGGATAGTTGTCTTCGTCCTCTTCTTCTTCATTGTCTTCCATCATAACCCCTCTTTCTCCGTGCTTGGTCCAAACATTATAGTGGGGCATGAAACCGGACTTAAACAGGTGGACGTGAGTGGTTCTTGACGTAGAGTAATTGTGACCATTCTTACAGCGAGCACATGGACAAGGCATAAAACCATCCGCCCGCTTGTTTGCCTCAGCCGCAAGCAGAAAAGTATGCACGCCCTCAACGAACTGGGGAGAGCATCGGTCATCGTACATCCATTGCTGGCTCATCTTCATTACACAACACCGAATAGACCAAATTAATACAAGTTCATACATAAAGTTCATACAACACTTAAATGCAACAAACAAATAACTCTCTAGCTAAAGCATTTAAATGCAACAACAAATACGATCAAGATCGCAACTAAGGTAACAATGGATCCAACAGCATAATGATACCAAGGCTCACTATCGATGGCATATTTTCTAATCTTTCTAATCTTCAAGCGCATTTTCTCCATCTTAATCTTGTGATCATCGACGACATCGGCAACATGCAACTCCAATTCCATCTTCTCCCCCTCAATTCTTTTCAATTTTTCTTTCAAGTACTCGTTTTCTCTTTCAACTAAATTTAACCTCTCGACAATAGGGTCGGTTGGAATTTCCGGTTCACATACCTCCTAGAAAAAATTTCTATGTCAACTTGATGGGCATAATTTGTCATAAACACGAAATGCAACTAGTTTTAAAAGAGAATATATATACCATATCCGAATCATAACAAGGACGAGGGTCGACGAGGACGGATATCAAAACCATGGCACTATATGTATAACAAACAACGTACGGGTAAGATAATTATACGAGTAACTATATATCCAAATCACACAAACATCAATTTTTATATAAAATTTCATGAACAAGAGGCTCACCACAAGGTGGTGCCGGTGACGGGATGGTGCGGGCGATCGACGGTAGTTACGACGGAGATTTAGAAGGCACTAAGTAAACCACACCTACATATGCAAACTAAGTGTTATTTTTGACCTCATATTGCATATAAATCAAATACTAGCACATATATATATCCTCCCCAAATTACTAAACTCACAAATTAATCACTATATAAAGCATTGCAAGAGCTAATTTAGCAATGAGAGATGAAAGGACAAAGTTGCTAACCTTTGTGATCATTTGAATGGATGGGGGCCTTCAAATCTTGACAAATTTTGGGCAAAATGTGTGATGAGCTCGAGAGGAAGAGGGGAAGAACAGAGAGGAGAGGGGAAAGGGGAAGAACAGAGCGAGCTCGGGTGTGAAGGGTTTATGTAGAACGACCTTTAGTACCGGTTCGTGCCACGAACCGGTACTAAAGGGGCTGGAGGGGCCCAGTCTGACAACATCCTGCCACCACTCTCATTAGTACCGGTTCATGGCATGAACCGGTGCTAAAGGTTCGCCACAAACCGGTACTAATGAAAGCGGCCCGGCTAGCCATTGGAACCGGCACTAATGTATACATTAGTGCCGGCTCAAATACAAACCGGCACTAATGTGCTTCACGTTTGACCCTTTTTCTACTAGTGTAATAACAACCTAAATTAACCCCCAAAACCCCTAAACAAGTCCCTTTCAAAAAAAATCAATAACCTCAGCTCCAGCCAGCTGCTGATGGGTGGATGCCTTTTGGTCCTGGTTGGTGTCACCATCCGGGACCAAAGGCCCCCCCTGCCTGGGCTAGCCACAGCGGCCATGTGGAGGCCCATCTGTCCCGGTTCGTGTAAGAACCGGGACTAAAGGCCAAGGGCATTAGTAACGACCTTTTAGTCCCGGTTCCAAAACCGGGATAGAAGGCCCTTACGAACCGGGACAAATGGCCCTTTTTCTACTAGCGAAACAGAGAGAAGAAGCCATCTAGCTAATAACTATGGAGCCATAGGTCTGAAGGAAACTACTCACACATCACCGGAGAGGCCATGGAGGTGATGTCGAGGCCCTCCGTGATCAATGCCCCCTCCGGCGGAGCTCCGGAAAAGTCCCCAAGATGGGATCTCTCGGGTACAGAAGGTTGCGGCGGTTGAATTAGGTTTTCGTGGTGCTCCTGGATGTTTGGGGGCTACGTGGATATATATAGGAGTATGAAGTACGTCGGTGGAGGGCGCGCCTAGGGGGGGTAGGCGCGCCCCCTGCCTCGTGCCCTCCTCGATCGTTTCTTGACGCCCACTCCAAGTCTCCTGGATCACGTTTGTTGAGAAAATCACGTTCCCGAAGGTTTCATTCCGTTTGGACTCCGTTTGATATTCCTTTTCTACGAAACCCTAAAATAGGCAAAAAGACAACAATGTGGGCTGGGCCTCCGGTTAGTAGGTTAGTCCCAAAAATGATATAAAAGTGTAAAATAAAGCCCATTAACATCCAAAATAGATAATATAATAGCATGGAGCAATCAAAAATTATAGATACGCTGGAGACGTATCAAGCATCCCCAAGCTTAATTCCTGCTCATCCTCGAGTAGGTAAATGATAAAAGAAGAATTTTTGATGTGCAATGCTTTCTAACATCTTTGTAATTTTTCTTTATTGTGGCATGAATGTTCAGATCCGAAAGATTCAAGATAAAGGTTTAATATTTACATAAAAATAATAATACTTCAAGTATACTAACTAAGCAATCATGTCTTCTCAAAATAACATGGCCAAAGAAAGTTATCCCTAAAAATCATATAATCTGGCTATGCTCTATCTTCACCACACAAATATCATGCACAACCCCGATGACAAGCCAAGCAATTGTTTCATACTTTTGATGTTCTCAAACTTTTTCAATATTCACGCAATGTATGAGCGTGAGCCATGGACATAGCACTATATGTGGAATAGAATGGTGGTTGTGGAGAAAACAAAAAGGATAAGATAGTCTCACATCAACTAGGCGTATCAACGGGCTATGGAGATGCCCATTAATAGATATCAATGTGAGTGAGTAGGGATTGCCATGCAACGGATGCACTAGAGCTATAAGTATATCAAGGCTCAACAAAAGAAACTAAGTGGGTGTGCATCCAACTTGCTTACTCATGAACACCTAGGGAATTTTGAGGAAGCCCATCATTGGAATATACAAGCCAAGTTATATAATGAAAAATTCCCACTAGTATATGAAAGTGATATCATAGGAGACTCTCTATCATGAAGATCATGGTGCTACTTTGAAGCACAAGTGTGGAAAAAGGATAATAGCATTGTCCCTTCTCTCTTTTTCTCTCATTTTTTTATTTTCATCCGGAGTCTCATCCCGACTTGTGGGGGAATCATAGTCTCCATCATCCTTTCCTCACTTGGGACAATGCTCTAATAATGATGATCATCACACTTTATTTACTTACAACTCAAGAATTACAGCTCTATACTTACAGTAGTAGAAAACGGAGCTTTAAAACCGGTTTGTAAGGGCCTTTAGTGCTGGTTCCATAACCGACACTAATTGGTGGGCACTAAAGCCACCCCCCCACTTTAGTACCGGTTCGGCATGAACCGGCGCTAAAGTGCCACCACGTGGCGTGAGCTCGCGCCCCGGTGCTAAAGGTTTTTTTTAATTTTTTTTTAAATTTTGGATTTCTTATTATTATTATTTTTTCGATTTTTAATTTTTCTGAATTATTTGGTGATTTAGTCTCTAATCACCTCTCTTAACTGCTCAAGTGTGGATCACTCATTCCAAATCATCTAACTTCCCGACCGGTCACCCATCCCTCTCACTACTCCAGCCCGAGCACGCTTAACTTTCAGGTTCTATTCTCCTTCGTTTCCAAGTCTGCACTTGTTGTTTTCTTGACAATAGTAAGATGCCAATCCTATTAACCCTCAGGAGTTTAGCTGGAGTATGAAGTCACACATTTCACTGTTTGAGTTTGAAACTATTATTCTAAAAAACAGTATTTATTTAGTAACACTAATATTTCTTGAATAAGATTGACCATAGTTTGACCATAGTTTGACCACAGTTTGACCATAGTTTGACCAGATTTGACAAAAATTCAAAAAATTGAAATAATTATTTAGTAACACTAATATTCTTGAAAAATTATGTAGTAACATTAATACTTCTTGAATAAGTAGTTTGACCAGATTTAACAAATTTTTTTAAAAAAACTTAAATTTGACCATATCTTTTTCCTTTTGGAATTTGAGGATTCTAAAAAATTGCAAACAGGTCGTAGGCGATCTCCATCGGATGCGGATTTTCGTGCTGAATTTTTTGATATATTATACGTTTTTTTCTGACATTGTATGCAAAAATTATAGCCGTTTTACATTTCCCTACACTTTTTGCAAAACATGTCCAAATTTAAGTTTTCAAATTTTCCTAACTAGTAGATGTAGTAATATAACTACCTCTCGAAGGATTTTATTTTTTGAAGTTTTTATCATTTTCTTTTGATTTTTTCAAAACTGAAATGGCGACACACGTGGGGGGGGGGGTAGAGTTTGAAAATTGCCGGGCTGACATGACTAGTCGTAAACCCAAAGTGGCACAGACTTACAGGGACAGGCATCCATGACCCAGCTTCGAACGTGTCGGTCATCAGCAAGTGGGTCCGGGCTGTAGCACTGGGCTAGCAGGACTCCGGTAAACCGGGTTGTAGCGGGCTAACAGGACTCCGGTACTCAATGCGTGACATTTCCCCGAGTGGACAGACACCAGAACAAAGAAGGACACATGCCGGCCAGCCTAAGTGTTCCAGAGCAGTAGCAAGCTACCATGGCTCAGCGGTAACATTAGGAGACATTTCCCGGTAAGAGAGGCTACTAAAGATAAACAACTAGATAGTCAGATCCCACACATACCAAGCATTTCAATCATACACACAATATGCCCGATATGTGCAAACACGACAAGGCATCACAACATGAATCTATGACACAAGCACTTTATTTAAGGCTCAGAGAGCCATACATAACATACACAAAGGTACGGGTCACACGACCGAGCATTCAAGTCATACAGTCATAGAAACCAGCAGCGGAAGTAACTTGTCTGAGTACAGACAACTAGAAAGATAAAAGAGGCTTGGAAAGCCTAGCTATACTACGTGGTCCTTCACAAGCTCAGGATCACCACCTGGGCCTTAGCCTACTCATTGATGTCAACGTCTACGTAGAACCCATCAGAAAGGGTTGCAGCGTCTTCTGTAAAAATGTAAATTATAGCAACATGAGTACAAAGGTACTCAGCAAGACTTACATCAGATCCTACATACATGCATCTTATCAAGAAGGGTTGGTGGAGTTGTTGCAGCAAGCCAGCTTTGACTCTTGGCTAGGCTAACCTACGAGACTCCAATTTGAAACAGTTTTGCTTACACGAGTCCACTACTCACCACTTCAATACACTACCGAGGATCCACCTCCGTCTTCCTACGGAAGAGCCATCCTCGGCACTCACACTTATCTTGAGGCTTTTAGCAGTTTCCATTTACTTGTCTATGAACTGTATAGGCAACCAAGTAGTCCTTTACCGCGGACGCGGCTATTCGAATAGATCATGATAACCCTGCAGGGGTGTACTTCTTCATACATGTTTCCACCACTTAGCGTCTGCACACGACATGTGCTCGGCAGACTTCAAGCAAAAGCCGACGTGGGTGTAGACCACGACCTACCTAAACACCTAAGTCTCTAGTCCAGGTTTATCGCCTATCCAGGTTCCATCCGCAGGGAGTCCGGCCGAGGTTTCCCATACGGCCCCGAACGATGTGAACAGGGTTCCCGAGATACCTAACGGGTATTCGGTACACCGTGCCACGTACCTACCGCATCACAGCCCACCCCTACGGTCAGCGCTGTCCACGGCCTCCAGTAGGCTACAAACACCAGAAACTACGTGCAACTCCTGGACAGAGAGCTAGGGTGAATAAGAAGTCGAGCGGGGTCATATTTCAGGGCCCAATGCATGGTAGTAGCTGTATCTTAAATCACACATACAGATCTCAGTGCTTAAGGTCGGCTTCAATGAAACAACCCACCATGTACTCCTACATGGCCTCTCATCGATACCTTTACCAAATCGTGTTCACCACACCACTCTCATTACCGACATAACCATTTCACTCCAGCCCATCACCCAGATGAACTAGACCTGACACGACTCTAAGCATAGCAGGCATAGCAAGGTAGGAACAACACGTACATATGGCTCAATCAACTCCTACACATGCTAGTGGGTTTCATCTAGTTATTGTGGCAATGACAGGTCATGCAGAGGAAATGGGTTCAACTACCGTAGCACACAACAGTTTGAAACGCGTTGTCTTAATGCAGTAAAAGAGAGCAGGAGCGAGAACATGGGATTGTATCGATATGATCAAATGGTTGGTTGCTTGCCTGATGGTTCGATGCACTGATACGGTTCTTCGTTAGGGTAATCACGGTACTCCTCGGGGGCAGATCCTGCCGCAAAGAACACCGATATACAACCATCACCAAACAATGTGCAACAATATGATGCATGCATGAAACATAGCAATATGACTGTGTTGGGCTAATGCAACTAAGACCAGAAGGGTTTGAACCAATTTGAATCAAAGATTCAAATTTCAAACTCAAACATGGCCCTTTAAAGTGTTTTTCCTTATTCTGCATTAAACATCAAGTTAACTTGTTTAATCATGCATGAAAATAGTACAGATGGATAGATTGGATTTTTCTGATCATTTTTCATATATAATTTGTCTGATTTGGAGTTACAGAAATAAAGTTATGAATTTCTGAAGTTTAAATTATATTCTGAAATTTCCTATATTAGAATAATTCTAGAAAATCAATTATTGCGTCAGCTTGACGTCAGTGTGACGTCAGCAGGTCAACGGAACACGTCCGGGTCAAACCTGACAGTGGGTCCCGCATGTCAGGGTGATTAAATTAATTAAAGTTTAATTAAAACTAAACCTGTTTAATTAACAGGGCTGGGCCCCACCTGTCATTGACTCAGGGGAGTCAACCAGGGCCCACCCGTGGTCAAACCCGGGTCGGCTGCACCGGCGTTTAGCCGCCGGCGAGCCCGACGCGGCGGCGGAAGTGGTTTTGGCTGTTTCGGCCACCAAATGGGTCGCGGAGACCACCGGAGTGGAGCTGAGGACGAGCCGCAGCTCTTGGTGGAGTCCGTTGGGATCGGGGTGGCCGGAGTTGGCGCCGGCGACGACTTTGGCGGCCACCGGGGTTCGGCCGAAGACGAACTTGACGCTAGAGGGGTCGGTGAGGCTCGGGGAGTGGCTAGCTAGGTGCTAAGTGACACGGTGAGCATGATGGACACCAGTTTGTGGCCGGAGGGTGACCGGGAGCACGTCGGCGACGAGCTCCACGGCGGTGGGTGCGGTTGAGCTCCGGGAGGTTGCTACACGGCTCGGGAGCAAGAAAAGGAGGGGGGAAAGATGGCTAAGCTCACAGTGAGTGCGACGAAGCCCTTGGTGTGGCCGGAGATGGACCGGAGCGACGACGGCGTTGAAGGGGATCTCCGGCGACGGCGGTTCGGGCGAGGTCGTTGCGGTGGACTCGGGCGTTGCGAGCGCTCGGGGCTCGGCTGCTCGATGAAGTGGACAGCGGCGGAGCTCCTGGACACGAGGAGAGGACGCACGGGTGGCGGGGAGCACGGCTACGACGAAGGCACGGCGATGGTGGCGTCGGCCATGGCGGGGGAGCGCGAGGGGGAGGAGCTGGAGAGGAGCGGGTGTGTCTGGGGGGTTCGGGGGAGCGAGGGAGGCCGGTCCACGACGTTACCGGGCGCGGGGAGAGGCGAGGCGGCGAGCAGGTGCGTGGCGCGCGCTGCGGTCGCCGTCGGGCACCTGCCTGCCTGCCTGGCCGGCAAGCAGCTCGCTGGAGCGGCGCTGGGCTGGGCCGGCAGGTGGGCCGGGTGCTGGGCGCCAGGTAAGATTTTTCCATTTTTTTCTGTTTTCTGTTTTTTAATACTTCTGCAACTTTGTTGAATTAAATAAAATACTTAGGCAACTCCTAAAATCACCAAACTATTCCAGGTCCATAGTTGGATTATTTCCAACATGAAACATTTTAGTTTGGAGATATTTGAGCATTTAAATATTTTATATAATTTTAAATGCCCAAATTCAAATATTTATGATTTAATTCAAAAACCCTAAGCTGGCCTAGGAAAATGTGCACCACTTTTGGCAGAGGTTCTGAACCAAGACAAAAATGATGGGCATTTTAGAAGGGCATTTCAGGTTCATTGAAAAAGTTTTTAGTAAACCCTAATTGGATTCAGAGGGGACTGGGGGTTCTGTCATCCCCATTTCAGGTTTCTGATGAAAGAGTAAACATGATGCAACACTCTAATGCATGACTAGCTAGGGTGTGACAACTCACCCCCACTCAAAAGAATCTCGTCCCGAGATTTGGGTTCCTCCGGGAAGAAGGCGGGATACTCAAGTCGAAGACGATCCTCCCTTTCCCAAGTTGCTTCATCCTCAGAATGGTGCGACCATTGTACTTTGAGAAACTTGATATTATGACGTCGAGTGGTACGCTCGGCCTGATCGAGGATACGAATGGGGTACTCTCGATATGTAAGATTATCTTGGAGATCAAGCGTTTCGTGGTCCACTCCACGGATAGGGTCCGAGAAGCAACGCCTGAGTTGAGAAACGTGGAAGACATCGTGGACTCTGGAGAGGTGCGGAGGTAGTTCCAATTGGTAGGCAACTTCTCCTCGTTTGGCGAGAATGCGAAAAGGTCCAATGTAACGAGGAGCCAATTTGCCTTTGATACCGAAACGATGGGTTCCCTTCAGAGGGGTAACCCGAAGGTAAGCCTTCTCGTCAATCTCGAAAGTCATAGCCTTATGTTTTCGGTCATATTGACTCTTCTGACGGGATTGGGCTGTTTTCAACTTTTCACGAACGATGCGAACTTGCTCTTCTGCTTCCTGAATCATATCCAGGCCAAAGAATTGTCTTTCCCCGGTCTCTGACCAGTTAAGGGGTGTTCGACACCGTCGTCCATAGAGAACTTCAAAAGGGGCTTTACCCAAGCTAGATTGATAGCTGTTGTTGTAAGCGAATTCGGCAAATGGAAGGCACTTCTCCCAATCCATTCCGAATGAGATAATAGAGGCTCGAAGCATGTCTTCTAGAATCTGGTTGACGCGTTCCACTTGACCACTCGACTGAGGGTGAAAAGCGGTGCTAAAGGAAAGGCGGGTTCCCATAGCGTTTTGGAAGCTTTCCCAAAATCGAGAGGTGAAAAGACTTCCTCGATCCGAGTTAATTTCCAACGGAACACCATGGAGAGACACTATTCGGGAGATGTATAAGTCTGCCAGCTGACTAGCGGTTATACTCTCACGAACAGGTAGGAAATGGGCTACTTTGGAAAGACGATCGACAACGACGAAAATAGCATTATTCCCTCTCTTGGTCCTGGGAAAACCGGTAATGAAATCCATACCAATTTTATCCCATTTCCATTCAGGAATAGCTAAGGGTTGAAGGGTGCCAGCAGGCCGTTGATGCTCTGCTTTTACACGACGACAGACGTCGCAATTAGCAATATACTGAGCAATTTCTCTCTTCATCCTAGTCCACCAGAACCTCTGGCGTAGGTCCTGATACATCTTAGTACTACCCGGATGAATGGTGAGAGGAGATTCATGAGCCTCCTTAAGGATCAACTGTCGTAGATGCTGGTTCTTGGGAACCACTAAATGGTTCTCAAAGTACACAACACCATGATCATTTGTGGAGAAACAACTAGCACCTCCGCTAGCAATGTTCTCTTTGATTTTAGATATTCCCTTATCTCGCTTTTGGGCAGCGATGATTTGATCCGTAAGAGTAGGTTTCGCCACCAAGGTGGAAGGAAATCCTTGAGGAACAATGTGAAGGTTAAGCTTCCGAAATTCCTCATGGAGAAGCGGTTGACTTTGTTGTAACATCAGGTTGTTACAATAAGATTTACGACTTAGCGCATCAGCCATGACGTTGGCTTTCCCTGGGGTGTAAGTTATTCCTAAGTCGAAATATGTGATCAACTCAACCCAACGTCTTTGCCTGAGATTCAAATCCGGTTGGGTGAAAATGTACTTCAGACTTTGGTGATCAGTGAATATTTCGCAACGGTTACCGAGGAGGTAATGTCGCCAGGTCTTAAGTGCATAGACTACGGCTGCAAGCTCTAGATCATGAGTAGGATAATTCTCCTCATGTGGGTGCAATTGCTGTGAAGCGTAAGCAATTACGTGTCGATCTTGCATGAGGATGCAACCTAGTCCTTGTCGCGAGGCGTCGCAGTAGATAACAAAGTCCTTAGAGAAGTCTGGCGGTACCAGAACGGGAGCAGAAGTCAGGCGTCTTTTCAGTTCCTGAAAGCTGTGCTCACATTGTGGAGTCCATTCAAACTTTTTATCTTTCTTGAGGAGTTCGGTTAGAGGTTTAGCAACTTTAGAGAAATTTTCGACAAAGCGACGGCAATAGCTTGCTAAGCCCAGAAAACTCCGAACTTGCTTGACCGATTCAGGTGGAGTCCAATTAAGGACGGCTTGAACTCGCTCAGGGTTAACAGCAATACCTTTACCAGATATTACATGACCCAGATAGGTCACTTCTGACAACCAAAATTCACATTTGGAAAACTTGGCATAAAGGCGGTGCTCTCCAAGTTTCTTCAACACTAGCCTTAGATGTTCGGCATGTTCTTCCTTGTTCTTGGAGTAGATGAGTATATCATCTAGGTAAACCACGACGAATTTATCCAAATACTCCATGAAGATTGAGTTCATTAACCGAGAAAAGGTGGCTGGAGCGTTGGTTAAACCGAAGGACATGACGGTGTACTCGTATTGGCCATAACGAGTAACAAAGGCCGTTTTAGGAATGTCCCCGTTTCTGATTTTGATTTGATGGTAGCCCAACCTCAAATCCATCTTGGAGAAGACTGAGGATCCAGCGAGCTGATCATACAGGTCGTTGATCCTGGGGAGCGGATATTTGTTCTTGATTGTGACCAAATTAACAGGTCGGTAATCTACAACCATCCGGTCCGTACCATCCTTCTTCTTGACGAATAGGACGGGGCAAGCCCACGGAGATGAACTAGGTCGGATGAAACCCTTTTTCAAGGACTCATCGAGTTGTTTCTTAAGCTCGGCTAGTTCTAGTGGTGCCATCTTATAGGGTCTTCTAGCAATCGGAACGGTTCCTGGAATGAGGTCTATTACGAACTCAACATCCCTGTCAGGTGGAACACCTGGCAATTCCTCTGGGAAAACATCCGGAAAGTCACGGACTACCGGAACGTCCTCAATGTCTGGCAAAGGGCTGGCGTTAAGAGAATATAATTGTCGCTTGGCTAATCGGGTCAAGACATTGACTATCTTCCCCGAAGGATGAGTGAGTTGAACAGTCCTAGAGAAGCAATCAATTTTGGCATGATGAGCTGACATCCAGTCCATACCCAAAATGATATTAATATCTGAAGATTTAAGGGCTATCGAAGATGCGAGGAAAACAAGTCTGTCGACTTGGATTTCATTCCCATGGCTTACTCTAGAAGTTTGCCATTTGGATCCCGGAGTTTGAATTACCATAGAGGTTGGCATGTCTCCGAATGCGATGTTATGCAAACGAGCATAATTTTCGGATATAAAAGAATGAGAGGCTCCTGTATCGAAAAGAACAGATGCCGGGTGGCAATTAACAAGAAGCGTACCAAGAACGACGTTCGGATCCTCTTGAGCTTCCTCGGCAGAGATACAGTTGACATGGCCACGTGTAGCGGTGGCCGGCTTGGCATGGAACACTTTCCCTGTCGGCTTGCCACGGCCAACAGCTTTAGCAGATTGGTTGGGGTTGGTCTGGGGACACTCGCGCATATAGTGGCCAGATTCCCCACACTTAAAGCAAGTCACAGAACTGGTACGTGGAGGAGCGTTGTTGGTTGGACCACCATAGGGCTTGGCTGGTGCAGACTGTTGAACGGGGCGAGGCGCCTGGAAGGATGGCCTCGGTGTGAACCTGGGTGGCAGGGCAGTGTTGGGCACCCACACACGGCGCTTCTGAGGACCAGCACCGGATGAGGAACCCATGTCACGGCCATGCTTGCGTGTTGCGTCATAATCAGTCTGGCCAGTTTCAGCACTGATGGCCTTGTTAACAAGTTTCTGAAAAGATGTGCACTCATGCAGACGGAGGTCGCGGCGAAGCTCAGGACTAAGCCCCTTACGGAACCTTGCTTGCTTCTTGGCATCGGTAGAAACTTCCTCAGTTGCATATCGTGCGAGGTTACCGAACTCCCTGCTGTAAGCATCCACAGAGAGTCGGCCCTGAGTGAAACTGCAAAATTCCTCACGTTTACGGTCCATGAGACCCTCCGGAATGTGATGTTCACGGAAAGCCTCGCTGAATTCAGCCCAAGTAGTGACATGGCCCGCTGGACGCATAGCTCCATAATTCTCCCACCATAGACTGGAGGGGCCTTCAAGATGATATGCAGCAAAGGTGACCTTGTCAGCCTCAGCTACCAGCGCGGAACGCAGTTTGTGAGAAATACTGCGAAGCCAGTCATCAGCATCGAGAGGCTCGACGGAGTGGTGGAACGTGGGTGGATGTAACTTGATAAAATCACTGAGTGACACCACGTTAGTCCTCTGATGGTGTGTTGTGTTCTGTTCAATACGCTCCAACAAACGGTTGGTCTCCCGCTTGTTTCTTTCGGCTTCCATCATAACCTCGGCTAGGGAAGGAGGATGAGGCAGATTTGCATTCCTGACTTCACTGCCTTCGGCCTGCTCTTGAGGAGCAGGGTTAGTGCGCGTGTTGACCATCCTAGGTAAACAAGACAATGATTCAGTCAGAATGATAAAATTCCGACATAGGATACAGAATGTAAGGAATAACTCGGAATGCAAGATGATCATCCATATGACATGGTAGATACAGAAACTGCTTCTTTATTCCATCGTCATACACACCATACAAGGTTTAGTACAAGACCAAACAAAGTACTATTACGGTGAAAAGAGGATTACATCTCATCGGAGGCATCCCAAGCTCCTATACATTATTTTTCTACACCTCCGGAAGCGGTACAAACTAGGTCATATCCCGCGAGTCACGCAGGACGATAGACGACACAGCTAGTACAACTAGTGATACTACCACTAACTCAGACCGATCCGTAGTAGTCCTCGTAGAAATTACCTCCATAGCCTGGAAGCTCAACATGATCATCCGGGAACAGACGATCCCGCGGAGCTTGAGGACCATAGGGGCTAGGATGAGGTCTTGGACCAACAGACGGTGGCCTGCGGGGACCGCGAGGTGGGGTGATGCCTCCTACATCACGCCAACCCATCACGTCTGGCAGAGCAGATCTCACAGGATAGAGATCGCGCATATCCGAATATCCAGCTTGCACCGCCGGTGCAAACCGAGTCAATGTGGCCCAGTGGTCAGCACGGGTATTAAAAAGCTCTAACCTCAAGGCCCGATTTTCACGATCCTTATCCTCGAGCATCTCAGCAATGGTGCGAGTCCGTGAATCCTCCTGGGTGGGGTCAGCATAGATAGCCTGGAGATACCCTTGTGCTCCCGGAAGTGATCCTGGCATATACCGGAAATCAGAGTCCCGAAATAGGCCGGACCTGACTCGCATGATGGTCATCATAGAGTAGGCGGCGTCCTGCACAGCCATCTCAATAGTAACCCCGAGTCCATAGGAGCAGTGAAGGGGCTCGGTGGACCCAGGATAAGATGGAAATATCCTGACAGTGCAGAGATACTGGCTTTGATTAAAGTCTCGGAATTGCTCTTCGACCGTGTACTCAGGATACCAACGGTATCCAGCCTCAGTCATTACCCTGACCAACATGGCGGTATGACCGGGTACATCTAGGCATCGAGTCAGGCGAACCACTTGATTGAGATCGCGAGTGGCCATCTGAAAACACAATCATAATGCAAAGGCATTAGAATTTCTAACGAAATTTCGGCAGCATAACAGTTGTAAATGCTCAAGAAGGATTTTGAGACATTTGACAAAGGATTTCATACACACTCAACATCATCATATCAAGTTCTGAGTCCATCCTAGCAACATAATGTGGTAGTAGAATTGAACTAGGCTTGTATCCATCAAACCTATAAGGTACTACTGATTAGTAACACGTGATCCTGATAGAGAGAATAGATCCTAATTCCTTAACCCCCGGTGGAAGAATAGACTGACTCAGATCAGAAAGTCATAAGATAAAGGAGTAAAAAGAGCCTTATGTTCCAACCCACAAACAATTCCCCTACATATAACTAAAGAATTTCTAGACTCAACATCGACCAGTTTGGCTTGGAGAACCTACAGGCAGTCCGGCTCTGATGCCAACGCTGTCAGGACCCCGACTCGATGTCACATCGATCTAGCTCGTAACACCTCATATCACTTTGCGGCCTCACGCACGGTATACCCACGGGTGTCGCCTTACCTTTGCCCGGGACTGTTTGCGCCTTTTGGCTCACGTATATGATAGTGTCGCTAGCATCCATATGATAAGGAGCCCGGGCTGACATGACTAGTCATAAACCCAAAGTGGCACAGACTTACAGGGACAGGCATCCATGACCCAGCTTCGAACGTGTCGGTCATCAGCAAGTGGGTCCGGGCTGTAGCACTGGGCTAGCAGGACTACGGTAAACCGGGCTGTAGCGGGCTAACAGGACTCCGGTACTCAATGCGTGACATTTCCCCGAGGGGACAGACACCGGAACGAAGAAGGACACATGCCGGCCAGCCTAAGTGTTCCAGAGCAGTAGCAAGCTACCATGGCTCAGCGGTAACACTAGGAGACATTTCCCGGTAAGAGAGGCTACTAAAGATAAACAACTAGATAGTCAGATCCCACACATACCAAGCATTTCAATAATACACACAATATGCCCGATATGTGCAAACATGACAAGGCATCAGAACATGACTCTATGACACAAGCACTTTATTTAAGGCTCAGAGAGCCATACATAACATACACAAAGGTACGGGTCACACGACCCAGCATTCAAGTCATACAGTCATACAAACCAGAGCGGAAGTAACTTGTCTGAGTACAGACAACTAGAAAGATAAAAGAGGCTTGGAAAGCCTAGCTATACTACGTGGTCCTTCACAAGCTCAGGATCACCACCTGGGCCTTAGCCTACTCATTGATGTCAACGTCTACGTAGAACCCATCAGAAGGGGTTGCAGCGTCTTCTGTAAAAATGTAAATTATAGCAACATGAGTACAAAGGTACTCAGCAAGACTTATATCAGATCCTACATACATGCATATTATCAAGAAGGGTTGGTGGAGTTGTTGCAGCAAGCCAGCTTTGACTCTTGGCTAGGCTAACCTACGAGACTCCAATTTGAAACAGTTTTGCGTACACGAGTCCACTACTCACCACTTCAATACACTACCGAGGATCCACCTCCGTCTTCCTACGGAAGAGCCATCCTCGGCACTCACACTTATCTTGAGGCTTTTAGCAGTTTCCATTTACTTGTCTATGAACTGTATAGGCAACCAAGTAGTCCTTTACCGCGGACGCGGCTATTCGAATAGATCATGATAACCCTGCAGGGGTGTACTTCTTCATACATGTTTCCACCACTTAGCGTCTGCACACGACATGTGCTCGGCAGACTTCAAGCGAAAGCCGACGTGGGTGTAGACCACGACCTACCTAAACATCTAAGTCTCTAGTCCAGGTTTATCGCCTATCCAGGTTCCATCTGCAGGGAGTCCGGCCGAGGTTTCCCATACGGCCCCGAACGATGTGAACAGGGTTCCCGAGATACCTAACGGGTATTCGGTACACCGTGCCACGTACCTACCGCATCACAGCCCACCCCTACGGTCAGCGCTGTCCACGGCCTCCAGTAGGCTACAAACACCAGAAACTACTTGCAACTCCTGGACAGAGAGCTAGGGTGAATAAGAAGTCGAGCGGGGTCTTATTTCAGGGCCCAATGCATGGTAGTAGCTGTATCTTAAATCACACATACAGATCTCAGTGCTTAAGGTCGGCTTCAATGAAACAACCCACCATGTACTCCTACATGGCCTCTCATCGATACCTTTACCAAATCGTGTTCACCACACCACTCTCATTACCGACATAACCATTTCACTCCAGCCCATCACCCAGATGAACCAGACCTGACACGACTCTAAGCATAGCAGGCATAGCAAGGTAGGAACAACACATACATATGGCTCAATCAACTCCTACACATGCTAGTGGGTTTCATCTAGTTACTGTGGCAATGACAGGTCATGCAGAGGAAATGGGTTCAACTACCGTAGCACACAGCAGTTTGAAACGCGTTGTCTTAATGCAGTAAAAGAGAGCAGGAGCGAGAACATGGGATTGTATCGATATGATCAAATGGTTGGTTGCTTGCCTGATGGTTCGATGCACTGATACGGTTCTTCGTTAGGGTAATCACGGTACTCCTCGGGGGCAGATCCTGCCGCAAAGAACACCGATATACAACCATCACCAAACAATGTGCAACAATATGATGCATGCATGACACATAGCAATATGAGTGTGTTGGGCTAATGCAACTAAGACCAGAAGGGTTTGAACCAATTTGAATCAAAGATTCAAATTTCAAACTCAAACATGGCCCTTTAAAGTGTTTTTCCTTATTCTGCATTAAACATCAAGTTAACTTGTTTAATCATGCATGAAAATAGTACAGATGGATAGATTGGATTTTTCTGATCATTTTTCATATATAATTTGTCTGATTTGGAGTTACAGAAATAAAGTTATGAATTTCTGAAGTTTAAATTATATTCTGAAATTTCCTATATTAGAATAATTCCAGAAAATCAATTATTGCGTCAGCCTGACGTCGGTGTGAGGTCAGCAGGTCAACGGAACACGTCCGGGTCAAAACTGACAGTGGGTCCCGCATGTCAGGGTGATTAAATTAATTAAAGTTTAATTAAAACTAAACCTGTTTAATTAACAGGGCTGGGCCCCACCTGTCATTGACTCAGGGGAGTCAACCAGGGCCCACCCGTGGTCAAACCCGGGTCGGCTGCATCGGCGTTTAGCCGCCGGCGTGCCCGACGCGGCGGCGGAAGTGGTTTTGGCTGTTTCGGCCACCAAATGGGTCGCGGAGACCACCGGAGTGGAGCTGAGGACGAGCCGCAGCTCTTGGTGGAGTCCATTGGGATCGGGGTGGCCGGAGTTGGCGCCGGCGACGACTTTGGCGGCCACCGGGGTTCGGCCGAAGACGAACTTGACGCTAGAGGGGTCGGTGAGGCTCGGGGAGTGGCTAGCTAGGTGCTAAGTGACACGGTGAGCATGATGGACACCAGTTTGTGGCCGGAGGGTGACCGGGAGAACGTCGGCGACGAGCTCCACGGCGGTGGGTGCGGTTGAGCTCAGGGAGGTTGCTACACGGCTCGGGAGCAAGAAAAGGAGGGGGGAAAGATGGCTAAGCTCACAGTGAGTGCGACGAAGCCCTTGGTGTGGCCGGAGATGGACCGGAGCGACGACGGCGTTGAAGGGGATCTCCGGCGACGGCGGTTCGGGTGAGGTCGTTGCGGTGGACTCGGGCGTCGCGATCGCTCGGGGCTCGGCTGCTCGATGAAGTGGACAGCGGGGGAGCTCCTGGACACGAGGAGAGGACGCACGGGTGGCGGGGATCACGGCTACGACGAAGGCACGGCGATGGTGGCGTCGGCCATGGCGGGGGAGCGCGAGGGGGAGGAGCTGGAGAGGAGCGGGGGTGTCTGGGGGGTCGGGGGAGCGAGGGAGGCCGATCCACGACGTCACCGGGCGCGGGGAGCGGCGAGGCGGCAAGCAGGTGCGTGGCGCGCGCTGCGGTCGCTGTCGGGCACCTGCCTGCCTGCCTGGCCGGCAAGCAGCTCGCTGGAGGCCGATTTTTCCATTTTTTTTCTGTTTTCTGTCTTTTAATACTTCTGCAACTTTGTTGAATTAAATAAAATACTTAGGCAACTCCTAAAATCACCAAACTACTCCTGGTCCATAGTTGGATTATTTCCAACATGAAACATTTTTGTTTGGAGATATTTGAGAATTTAAATATTTTATATAATTTTAAATGCCCAAATTCAAATATTTATGATTTAATTCAAAAACCCTAAGCTGGCCTAGGAAAATGTGCACCACTTTTGGCAGAGGTTCTGAACCAAGACAAAAATGACGGGCAATTTAGAAGGGCATTTCAGGTTCATTGAAAAAGTTTTTAGTAAACCCTAATTGGACTCAGAGGGGACTGGGGGTTCTGTCATCCCCATTTCAGGTTTCTGATGAAAGAGTAAACATGATGCAACACTCTAATGCATGACTAGCTAGGTTGTGACAGCACGTTGCCCTGGGAAAATCACACTAGATGTGGTATTTGGCATTCCGGAGAATTAAAGGTCCGAAGAAATCACATTCCAAGTGGCCCCGTTCAGTAGCGGATACCACACCCTTCTGGGTCGGGAGGCATTCACAATTTTCCAAGCCATATATACCGCATTACGGGTACATGAAGATCAAAATGCCCGGACCCAATGGAAACATCACTCTAGCTAGTGATCCGGACATAGCACTCCGCGCCGAGAACAAAACAGCCGCACTGGCCCTCGAGGCACTATCCGAAGCCCTTGTGGCAGAGGAGTTAACCGCGCTGCACTCTACAGTGGATAGGGACGATGTTATACTAGACAAAAGATCCAAGTCCACCTCCTTTAAACCAGCGGACGAAATAGTCAAATTCCAAGTCCATCCAACGGATCACACAAAAACAGCATCCATCGGGGCACAGTTACACCCCGCTGTAGACGCCGCACTAGGGGAGTTCCTGCTCGAGAATTGGGACATATTCGCCTGGCATCCTTCAGACATGCCAGGAATCCCATGCAGATTGGCCGAGCATAGCCTCAATGTTCTAAAAGGATTCAAGTCGGTCAAGCAGACTCTTCGGTGTTTCTCTGAACCTAAGCGACAAGCCATGGGAGAGGAGCTAGCCAAGCTACTGAGGCCGGATTCATTAGAGAAATAAAACATCCGGACTGGGTAGCCAACTTCGTGATGGTACCAAAGAAGGATAAATCCTGGCGCCTATGCATCGACTTCAAGGACCTTAATAAGGCTTGCCCAAAGGATCCCTTCCCTCTCCCTCGCATCGATCAAATCATCGATGCTACTACAGGACACGAATCATTGTGCTTCCTCGACGCATGCTCTGGTTACCACCAGATTAAGATGGCGGAGTTCGATCAGGCCACAACGACATTTATCACTCCATAGGGCCCCTTCTGTTTTAACACAATGCCCTTCGGGCTCAAAAACGCCGGCGCAACATATCAGCGCATGATTCAGACATGTCTAGAAAAGCAGATCGGCAAGACAATGGAGGCATACGTAGATGATGTGGTCATTAAAACCAGACATGTCGCTCCTTAATAGACGACTTGAGGCTCACGTTCGACAATCTCTGAACATACGATATTAAGCTCAATCCAGAAAAATGCGTCTTCGGCCTACCCGCCGGAAAGCTCCTGGGCTTCATCATCTCCAGTAGAGGAATTGAAACAAATCCGGCTAAGATACGAGCCCTGTCGCAGTTGGCTACACCAACCGACCTCAAGCAAATCCAGAAGTTAACTGGATGTGTGGCGACCCTAAGCCGCTTTATCTCCCGATTAGGAGAAATGGCACTCCCCCTTTATCGCCTTCTTCGGTGTACTGAACACTTTGAGTGGACGGACGCAGCCACGGCCGGATTGGAAGACATAAAAGCCATCCTGGCCACCAACCCAATCTTGGCCGCGCCAAATGTCGGTGAACCAATGCTATTATATATAGCGGCAACGCACCAAGTTGTAAGTGCAGTGCTCGTCGTCGAACGAGAGACAGATGGTCATAAATTCCCACTTCAAAAGCCAGTATACTATGTATCTACTGTCCTCACTCCATGCAAATTGCGGTACCCACATTGCCAAAAGATAGCATACGCGGTATTCATGGCATCCAGGAAATTACGACACTACTTTCAAGAGTGTTCAATCACGGTGGCCTCTGAAGTACCACTCAATGACATAATAAACAACCGCGATGCCACGGGTCGGATTGCTAAATGGGCCATCGAGCTCCTCCTGTTAGACATAACATATAAAACACGGCGAGCCATCAAGTCTCAAGTGCTGGGTGATTTCATCGCCGAATGGACAGAAGCCGAACTTCCTACAGAGTACGGCGCGTACTCCAATTGGATCATGCACTTCAACGGCTCTAAAATGCTGGCTGGTCTGGGGGCTGGCCTGGTCCTGACGTCCCCCACCGGAGATACAGCTCAATACATATTCCAAATACTATACACAGACTCCAATAACGCAGCCGAATACGAGGCCCTATTGCACGGTCTCCGGATGGCAGTTTCCATGGGCATTCAACGCCTGGAGGTGCGTGGGGATTCAAACCTCGCAATATCCCAAATAAATGGAGACTTTGATGCCAAGGATCCGAAAATGCCGGCATATTGCAACGCCGTTCCCAAAATGTCAGCTCGGTTCGAGGGGCTTGAATTCCACCATGTGGCTCGGGAAAATAATCAGGCGGCGGATATCCTCGCCCGTCTCAGCGCTAAGCGCGACCCTGTCCCATCTAACATCTTCCTGGAAAAACAGTTTAAACCATCCGTGGTATGGGAAGGGGACACTGGCAATAATAGCCCGGATCCGGCCACAACACCGGATACCGAACACTCTGACACAATCGGAGGCTCTGCCATTGCAATAACACCTTCAGCCCCATGTAATAATGGCCATCATCGCCACCTGGACAGAGCCATTCCTGGCCTACCTAACCAGGCAGGAACTACCTGAGGACCAAAATGAGGCACGCTGCATAGTGCGGCGATCTAAATCCTACAAGGTCCACGAGGAAGAGCTTTATAAGAAAAGCACTACCGTAGTCCTTCAAAGGTGCATCTCCGAAGAGGAAGGGCGGAAGCTTTTGGCAGAAATCCACGTCGGACTCGGCGGCCACCATGCCGCAGCCCGGGCCCTTGTAAGCAAGGCCTTCCGTACAGGTTTTTATTGGCCGACGGCCGAGGCAGATGCGTAGCATCTGGTCCAACATTGCGTTGGTTGCCAGCTTTTTGCAAACCAAAGCCATATGCTGCCCGCCTCCCTCCAAACAATCCCCATTACTTGGCCCTTCGCAGTCTGGGGGCTTGACATGGTTGGAACCCTTAAAGGGGCAACCCATAAGAAAAAATACATACTCATGATGGTGGATAAATTCACCAAATGGATAGAAGCCAAACCCGTCAAGACAGCTGAATCCGGACCAGTGATAGAATTCATATCTGGGGTTGTACGCCATTATGGCTGTTGGGGAACGTAGTAATTTCAAAAAAAATCCTACACACACGCAAGATCATGGTGATGCATAGCAACGAGAGGGGAGAGTGTTGTCCACGTACCCTCGTAGACCGAAAGCGGAAGCGTTAGCACAACGCGGTTGATGTAGTCGAAGGTCTTCACGATCCGACCGATCCAAGTACCGAATGAACGACACCTCTGAGTTCAGCACACATTCAGCTCGATGACATCCTGTGAACTCCGATCCAGCAGAGCTTCACGGGAGAGTTCCGTCAGCACGACGGCGTGGTGACAGTGATGATGTTGCTACCGACGCAGGGCTTTGCCTAAGCACCGCTATGATATGACCAAGGTGGAATATGGTGGAGGGGGGCACCACACACGGCTGGGAGAGATCAACTGATCAACTTGTGTGTCTAGAGGTGCCCCCATGCCCCTGTATATAAAGGAGCAAGTGGGGAGGCCGGCCGGCCCTCTATGGGCGCGCCAGGAGGAGGAGTCCTCCTCCTAGTAGGACTAGGACTCCCCTTTCCTACTCCTACTAGGAGGAGGAAAGGAAGGAGGAGAAGGAGAAGGAAGGAGAAGGAGGAAAAGGAGGAAAGGGGGGCCAGCCCCCTAGTCCAATTTGGTTTGGGCTAGGGGGGCCGGCCCCCTAGTCCAATTCGGTTTGGGCTAGGGGGGACGCGCGCCCTGCCTCCTCTCTTCCACCACTTGGCCCATGAGGCCCATTACTTCTTCCTCGTATTCCCGTAACTCCCCGGTACCCCCGAAAATACCCAAATCACTCGGAACCTTTCCGATGTCCGAATATAGTCCTCCAATATATCGATCTTTACGTCTCGACCATTTCGAGACTCCTCATCATGTCCCCGATCTCATCCGGGACTCCGAACTACCTTTGGTACATAAAATCACATAAACTCATAATACAATCGTCACCGAAACATTAAGCGTGCGGACCCTAAGGGTTCGAGAACTATGTAGACATGACCGAGACATGTCTCTGGTCAATAACCAATAGCGGAACCTGGATGCTCATATTGGCTCCCACATATTCTACAAAGATCTTTATTGGTCAGAGCGCATAACAACATACGTTGTTCCCTTTGTCATCGGTATGTTACTTGCCCGAGATTCGATCGTCGGTATCTCAATACGTAGTTCAATCTCGTTACCGGCAAATCTCTTTACTCGTTCCGTAATACATCATCCCGCAACTAACTTATTAGTTGCAATGCTTGCAAGGCTTAAGTGATGTGCATTACCGAGAGGGCCCAGAGATACCTCTCCGACAATCGGAGTGACAAATCCTAATCTCGAAATACGCCAATCCAACAAGTACCTTCGGAGACACCTATAAAGCACCTTTATAATCACCCAGTTACATTGTGACGTTTGGTAACACACAAAGTGTTCCTCCGGTAAACGGGAGTTGCATAATCTCATAGTCATAGGAACATGTATACGTTATGAAGAAGCAATAACAACAAACTAAACGATCAAGTGCTAAGCTAATGGAATCGGTCAAGTCAATCACATCCTTCTCCTAATGATGTGATCCCGTTAATCAAATGACAACTCATGTCTGTGGCTCGGAAACATAACCATCTTCGATTAACGAGCTAGTCAAGTAGAGGCATACTAGTGACACTCTGTTTGTCTATGTATTCACACATGTATTATGTTTCCGGTTAATACAATTCTAGCATGAATAATAAACATTTACCATGATATAAGGAAATAAATAATAACTTTATTATTGCCTCTAGGGCATATTTCCTTCAGTCTCCCACTTGCACTAGAGTCAATAAACTAGATTACACAGTAATGATTCTAACACCCATGGAGCCTTGGTGTTGATCATGTTTTGCTCGTGGAAGAGGCTTAGTCAGCGGGTCTGCAACATTCAGATCCGTATGTATCTTGCAAATTTCTATGTCTCCCACTTGGACTAAATCCCGAATGGAATGGAAGCGTCTCTTGATGTGCTTTGTTCTCTTGTGAAATCTGGATTCCTTCGCCAAGGCAATTGCACCAGTATTGTCACAAAAGATTTTCATTGGACCCGATGCACTAGGTATGACACCTAGATCGGATATGAACTCCTTCATCCAAACTCCTTCATTTGCTGCTTCCGAAGCAGCTATGTACTCCGCTTCACATGTAGATCCCGCCACGACGCTTTGTTTAGAACTGCACCAACTGACAGCTCCACCGTTCAATATAAACATGTATCCGGTTTGCGATTTAGAATCGTCCAGATCAGTGTCAAAGCTTGCATCAACGTAACCATTTACGATGAGCTCTTTGTCACCTCCATATATGAGAAAAATATCCTTAGTCCTTTTCAGGTACTTCAGGATGTTCTCGACTGCTGTCCAGTGATTCATTCCAGGATTACTTTGGTACCTCCCTTCTAGACTTATAGCAAGGCACACATCAAGTTTGGTACACAGCATTGCATACATGATAGAGCCTATGGCTGAAGCATAGGGAACATCTTTCATTTTCTCTCTATCTTCTGCGGTGGTCGGACATTGAGTCTTACTCAACTTCACACCTTGTAACACATGCAAGAACCCTTTCTTTGCCTGATCCATTTTGAACTTCTTCAAAACTTTGTCAAGGTATGTGCTTTGTGAAAGTCCAATTAAGCGTCTTGATCTATCTCTATAGATCTTAATGCCCAATATGTAAGCAGCTTCACCGAGGTCTTTCATTGAAAAACTCTTATTCAAATATCCTTTTATGCTATCCAGAAATTCTATATCATTTATAATCAATAATATGTCATCCACATATAATATCATAAATGCTACAGAGCTCCCACTCACTTTCTTGCAAATACAAGCTTCTCCAAAAGTCTGTACAAAACCAAATGCTTTGATCACACTATCAAAGTGTTTATTCCACCTCCGAGAGGCTTGCACCACTCCATAAATGGATCACTGGAGCTTGCACACTTTGTTAGCTCCCTTTGGATCGACAAAACCTTCTGGCTGCATCATATACAACTCTTCTTCCAGAAATCCATTCAGGAATGCATTTTTAACATCGATTTGTCAAATTTCATAATCATAAAATGCGGCAATTGCTAACATGATTCGGACAGACTTAAGTATCGCTACAGGTGAGAAGGTCTCATCGTAGTCAATCCATTGAACTTGTCGAAAACCTTTTGCAACAAGTCGAGCTTTGTAGATAGTAACATTACCGTCAGCGTCAGTCTTCTTCTTGAAGATCCATTTATTCTCAATTGCTTGCCGATCAACGGGCAAGTCAACCAAAGTCCACACTTTGTTCTCATACATGGATCCCATCTCAGATTTCATGGCTTCTAGCCATTTTGCGGAATCTGGGCTCACCATTGCTTCTTCATAGTTCGTAGGTTTATCCTGATCTAGTAGCATGACTTCCAGAACAGGATTACCGTACCACTCTGGTGTGGATCTTATTCTGGTTGATCTATGAGGTTCGGTAGTAACTTGATCTGAAGTTTCATGATCATTATCATTAGCTTCCTCACTAATTGGTGTAGGTGTCACAGAAACTGGTTTCTGTGATGTACTACTTTCCAATAAGGGAGCAGGTACAGTTACCTCATCAAGTTCTACTTTCCTCCCTCTCACTTCTTTCGAGAGAAACTCCTTCTCTAGAAAGGATCCATTCTTAGCAACAAAAGTCTTGCCTTCGGATCTGCGATAGAAGGTGTACCCAACAGTTTCCTTTGGGTATCCTATGAAGACACATTTCTCCGATTTGGGTTCGAGCTTATCAGGTTGAAGCTTTTTCACATAAGCATCGCAGCCCCAAACTTTCAGAAACGACAACTTTGGTTTCATGCCAAACCACAGTTCATAAGGCATCGTCTCAACGGATTTCGATGGTGCCCTATTTAACGCGAATGCAGCTGTCTCTAAAGCATAACCCCAAAACGATAGCGGTAAATCTGTAAGAGACATCATAGATCGCACCATATCTAGTAAAGTACGATTACGACATTCGGACACACCATTACGCTGTGCTGTTCCGGGTGGCGTGAGTTGCGAAACTATTCCGCATTGATTCAAATGTAGAACAAACTCGTAACTCAAATATTCTCCTCCACGATCAGATCGTAGAAACTTTATTTTCTTGTTACGATGATTTTCAACTTCACTCTGAAATTCTTTGAACTTTTCAAATGTTTCAGACTTATGTTTCATCAAGTAGATATACCCATATCTGCTTAAATCATCTGTGAAGGTGAGAAAATAACGATATCCGCCACGAGCCTCAATATTCATTGGACCACATACATCTGCATGTATGATTTCCAACAGTGTCACATCCCTAGCTGCTGGTAGTGCTCTAGGCTAGCCTCATGTGAGCATCATGTTTTATTTCAAATGAAATTTGAATTGAGGAATTTTCAAAGCCTCAGAAACCTTCTAAAAATGATCAACATTAAAATCTCCTCAAAGAAGTCCAAAAAAATGTTCCTCTTAGTCTCTGAAAATATTGCAAAGAGGTAAAACTCAAAACAATATTTTTGGTATCTCAGAGTTAATTATTTTGGGCCATTTGAATTAATCCAATAACTATTTGCTTTGGATTTATATTTAATATATATTAAATATGACTCCAATAATTCTGGAAGTTTGTGAGTGGATTTGTATTTATTTTTGGCAAGCCACATAAAAATCTACATAATTTATTTAAATGATTTAGTTGCTAAATTAAATCAAAACAAACTATAGAAAATAGAAAACAGTAAATAATAAAAAGAGCAAAGCTTACCTGTGCAGCCCACTAGAGCCGGCCCAGCTCCTGTGCTGGTCCAGCACTGTGCGGCCCAGCCCACCGCAGTCGCCACCGTCTTCAACCTCCTGCCAGTAGGCAGGAGGGCGTGTGCCCGACGCGCGCGCGCACGCTCCGGCCACCTCCTGCTTGCCGCTTCGCCCTGGACTCTCCTGGCATCGCCACGCACCCCCCCGGGTCCCTCTCGCTCTCCCCCGCCTTCACCCTCTCCCCTGGACCCCTCTCTCTCGCCACCGAACACGCCCATCGCCGCCGTTCGCCGTTGCCGTGACCACAGCCACCCCCTCTCCTCTCCGACGCGCTTCCGAGCTCCGCCACAACCCCCTACACCTCCTCGTTGAGCTACGGACCTCCCGGACCTGCTGCAACGCCGCCACCATCGCCGTTTCCATCGCCAGCCGCCGAGGATCTTCATCGTCAATTCACCACCATCGTCGCGTCCCCGAGCCGGCTAACCACCCCTACGGCACCGCTGTGAGCCCCCACGTCTCCCCTCCCTCTTTCCCCCTTCGATTTCGCCAGGTAGCTTCGATTCCACCGGAGCCGCGAGCTCGGCTCCGCCGGCGATGTCGCCGCCGTCGTTGCAGGTCACCAAACTCGCGTCCGAGCACGACCTCGAGCTCGTGGATCTCCCAGGAGCCCGCCCAGCCTCTCAGCTCGCTCGCTCGCTAAGCGTAGCCCCGTGCCCGCGCTGGCCCGAACTCCGGTCGCCGCCGCGGACACCGTTCCGGTGAGCTCGAGCCACCTCAGCCCCTGCCGTTTGCACAAATGGATGCGGACGACTCCCAGCTACGCGTAGCTGCCCTCCGCCGGCCATTTGGTCGCCGGAGGAGGAATTCCGACCCCCTCCGCCGTCTCGGGCTTCACCGGCGACGAGCCGCCGGCGTGTTAGCCTCGGCTGACCAGGGGTTTGACCTCCCCTAGGTCCATGACAGGTGGGCCCGGCCCCTGCTAACTTTGGTTAAGATAATAACTACTTTTAGTTAAGCCACTGACCCACTGACAGTAGGCCCCACCCCTGGTCAAACCCCAGTCAGCGCTGGGTTTGACCGGGATTAACTCCTGTGACACTGACATATGGGGCCCACAGGTCAGATTTGACCTGGACAACGCCGTTGACTTGCTGACGTCACTGTGAAGTCATGCTGACGCAGTAATTCTTTTCTAGATTTAAAAATAATCAGGAAATTTCAGATAATAACCAAAACTTCTAAAAATCATAGAAAATTAACCGTAACTCCAAATTAAATAATTTATATATGAAAAATTATCAGAAAAATTCAAGGAATCCATCTGTACCATTTTCATGCATGTTAGAACAACTTATAGCTGCTGTTTAGCACAAATAAATTAAATGGCATTTGAATAATCACATATGGAGTTTAAATTTGAATCTTGGATTCAAACCAACTTCATTTAATCTGGTTTTAGGTGCATTAGCCCAAAACACATTCATATTGCCATGTCATAGCATGCATCATATTGTGCATTGCATTGATCGTGTTTTTCTGTATTTACCGGTAATTGTCCCCTCCCGGTAGACGATGTTCCGACGTTGTGATCGTTGACACTGATGAAGACTCAATGTTATCTTCAGAAGTGCCAGGCAAGCAAAACCCCCTTGTTCATTCTGATAAAATCCCACTCTCTCGCTCCTGCTCTATTTTACTGCATTAGGACAACACCGATTCATCTGTTACTTGCTGCGGTAGCTGAACCCCTTTATCCTCTGCATGACCTGTCATTTCACAGTAAATAGATGAAACCCACTAGCATGAGTAGGAGTTGTTTGAGCCCTGATGTGCCTACTCATTCATGTTTGTTTGTCATGCCTGCTATTGCTTAGAGTTGAGTCAGGTCTGATTCATCGGGGATGAATCAGAGGCGTGTGAACCTGTCCTACTGTGTGTGAGCTAAGTGTGTGAACACGATTTGGTAAAGGTAGCGGTGAGAGGCCATGTAGGAGTACATGGTGGGTTGTCTCATTGCAGCCGTCCTCAGGAACTGAGTTCTGTGTTTGTGATCCATGATTCAGCTACTACCACGCATTGGGCCCGAAACCAATGGACCCTCTCGGCTTCTTAATCACCCTTGTCCTCTGTCCAGGAGTTGCAAGTAGTTTCTGGTGTTTGTAGTATGCTGGAGGCCGTGGACAGCGCTGACCGTAGGGGTGAGCTGTGATGCGGTAGGCACGTGGCCGGGTAAACCGGGCGCCCGTTTGGTGTCACGGAACCCTGTTCACATCGTTTGGGGCTGTGAGCGAAACTCCGGCCGGATCTCCTCATGGATGGAACCCGAATAGGCGATAAACCTGGACTAGAGACTTGAGTGTTTAGGCAGGCCGTGGCCGACACCCACGTTGGGCTTCCGCTTGAAGGTTGCCGAGTACATGTCGTGTAAACGGCGGTAAGTGGTGAGAGCGTGTGTGAAGAAGTACACCCCTGCAGGGTTAATATGATCTATTCGAATAGCCGTGTCCGCGGAAAAGGACTTCTGGGTTGCTTATATCAGTTCATAGACAAGTGAAAGTGGATACTCTAAAATACGCAAGATAAGCGTGAGTGCTATGGATGGCGTTCTCGTAGGGAGACAGGAGCGGTTCCATAGTGGTGTATTGATATGGTGAATATGTGGACTCGTGTGCGCCACCTCAAAGAGTTACATTGCAGTCGTAGTTTAGGATAGCCACCGAGTTAAAGCTGGCTTGCTGCAGTTAAACCCCACCATCCCCTTTGTTGATAACGATGCATATGTAGATAGTTCTGATGTAAGTCTTGCTGGGTACATTTGTACTCACGTTTGCCTATTTTATGTTTTTGCAGAGAGACTTCAGTCTCACTAGTAGTTCCACGTGGACTTCGACGTTTAGCTTGATACCTCAGCTACGATCTTGTGCCCTCGGCAGGATCTGATAGATAGTCAGGCTTCTCAGCCTTTTTCATTTATAGATGTCTGTACCCAGACATGATAGCTTCCGCTTGTGCTTTGACTTGTATGCTCTGATTGTTGGGTCATGAGACCCCTGTTTGTAATATCTCGCTCCTCGGAGCCTATTGAATAGATTACTTGAGTCATAGAGTCATGTTGTGATGCCATGTTGTATTTGCACATATCGAGCATATTGTGTGTATGTTATTGAAATGCTTGGTATGTGTGGGATCTGACCATCTAGTTGTTTATCTTTAGTAGCCTCTCTTACCGGGAAATGTCTCCTAGTGTTTCCACTGAGCCATGGTAGCTTGCTACTGCTCCCGAACACTTAGGCTGGCCGGCATGTGTCCTTCTTCGTTCCTGTGTCTGTCCCTTCGGGGAAATGTCACGCGATGAATACCGGAGTCCTGTTAGCCCGCTACAGCCCGGTTCACCGGAGTCCTGCTAGCCCAGTGCTACAGCCTGGATTCACTCGCTGATGACCGACACGTTCGATGCTGGGTCATGGATGCCTGTCCCTGTAAGTCTGTGCCACTTTGGGTTTACGACTAGTCATGTCAGCCCGGGCTCCTTATCATATGGATGCTAGCGACACTATCATATACGTGAGCCAAAAGGCGCAAACGGTCCCGGGCAAAGGTAAGGCGACACCCGTGGGGATACCGTGCGTGAGGCCGCAAAGTGATATGAGGTGCTACAGGCTAGATCGATGTGACATCGAGTCGGGGTCCTGACAGCGTTGGTATCAGAGCTTGACTGCCTGTAGGATTACCAAGCCAAACTGGTCGAAGTCGAGTCTAGAAATTCTTTAGTTATATAAGGGAATTGATTGTGGGATGGAACGTAAGGCTCTTTTTACTCCTTATACCTCATGCCCTTCTGATCTGAGTCATCTTATCTTTCCTGCGGGGATTAAGAACGAGGCTATCTCTTCTTTCTATTAGGATCACGTGTTACTAATCAGTAGACTTATAAGATTGTTGGATTTAAGTCTCAGTTCAGTTCCTACTACTTCCGTATGTTAATTGTTGATCTCGGAACCTTGATATTGTGCTTCTGAGTGGTTATGCCACCATTTTTGTGATTGTCTCAAATCTTTTTGAGCAATTATAGCCGTTATGCTGTCCGAGTCATCCCAGGTTTCTAAATAGTCCGATGCATTTGCAAGTCCCTTCCTTCTGTTTCCGATGTTCCCATGGGCCAGATTAACCACACTAATCGGTGTGTTGAGGTAATTATTGCCTCGACATATATGTTGGAATTATTATTATGACCCTAAGTGCTTAGGGGATCATCTAGTAATTTAGCCATGATTTGTGTTCCCAGTGTGATGATTCTGGCCATCATTCTCGAAAGCATCCCGTGATGCTACTTAGTAGTAGGTATTCTATTCCTGGGTTCTGAACCCGAGATTCACTCTACCTACTTCATGTTGATAGTAATTGCTAGTGCCTTTAGGATATTAGTAACCTTTGCGATAGTCCTTGAAGTCCGTGGTATCTTCTTCTTCCAAATACCATGAACTACTTATGGCAGATGTTTATTGGATCAAAAAAAATCACAATTAGAGTACTCTTGAGGAGTTCTCCATTCATAAATCGTGACTCTGCCAGTTCTACCTTTCTGCATGGGTTATCCGGAAGAAATATGTTGAACTTGGTTCGACATACTAATCTATGCACCCACAACTCAGAAAGTTATATGTTCCTTTGAGTTGTTCTCTTTAGTTGCATTCTGACCCTTGTCTATCAATTGATAGTCAAGAGTATGCGTGCGTTCGTTCATCGATGCCTATGACTCTTGTGGTCTGTCAAGCCATTCTATTCCGGAATGACTAGGAGAAACAAACTCCAGTACCTCTTCCATATCTAGGATTGGGTCAAAGTAGTTGTATTCCGCAGATCAAATGCCAATCCAGCTTTTGGTTCTGCTCTACCTTGGAGTATTACATATTTTATATCGAGATTGTTATAGGAATTGCACACCATCCCATGAACTCTTGGTACAGTGACACTTCTTGCCATCACTGTTCATTCCTCGGCCCTCATGTTGATGCAACCGGAATACCGACAAATGAATTGTGATGTGTGAAATCAATACTGCTAGCAACTCTGTTGCTTGGTAGTTAAAGGATAATAATTTTATTTTTAGTATGTTGGTTTTCGAATCATCCTTCTAAGACTGATCGTGCTACCTAGTCCTTATTTCGGTGCACCCTTCGATTGATGAGTTAGGATCTTGTCAAGTCCTCACTCATTTGATCATATCGTCTTGCCCTCAAAAGCAAGATTGTTCTCGAGCTTAGTAACATACCGGTGGTTCGTGACTTTCCAAATATCTTCCTGGAGGTGTTACCGGGTTGTCACCTGACCGCTATGTTGAGTTCGTGATCAAGTTGGTTTCTTGTGAACCACCTTCTCTCCAAGAATCGGTGTTAGATATCCCTGAGCTAGTTGGTTAAGCTAGACAACAACTTGGAGAGTTGGAAGATAAAAGCTTGTCTGACTTAGTTCGTTCCAAAGGGATATTCTTGTGTAGTGTGTGTTGAAGAAAGATGATATCTTCATCGATTGGTCCTTGTGATCAGTTGCTGGACCTATTGTCTTATCAATCCTTTGATTTGAGTGTGGGCTATCGTCAAATCAAATCAGTACCAATGATGCTCGTAATCTTGTCTTATTCGTGGTTGATCCCTCGAGCATACACCATTATATCTTTTGGGTCTGACCAATGCTATCACTTGTTCACTTAACTATGGAATTCCTTTTAAAAGGAAACCCGGATGAATTGTTGTTGAGCCCATTGACAACATCCTTATTCCCTCCATGATTTGTTGAACATTAAGCTAGTGTTGGAAACTTTTGAAAGCATTTCTTCATGCTAGTTCATGAAGCATATGTTCGGATGTAAGAAGTGACTTCCTCCAGTCCATGTGCATTTGATGCAAGTTGCCGCCGTGGATTCGAGAAAGTCAATGTTGTTTCCTTTGGAATCATCCCAAATCAGTCATGCATACGTGCGAAGTATTCTGTGGTTTGGAGACTTGCAACCTCCATTCTATATGGGTCCCTAGCACACCAAGCCACTGATTGATTTGTTCAAGGTTAATAGGTTCTAAGTGCTAGTCCCGAAGGTACCAGACGGATTTGTACA
Source organism: Triticum dicoccoides (assembly GCF_002162155.2). Classification (NCBI taxonomy): domain Eukaryota; kingdom Viridiplantae; phylum Streptophyta; class Magnoliopsida; order Poales; family Poaceae; genus Triticum; species Triticum dicoccoides. Next base: position 92,431,431 of record NC_041392.1, on the reverse strand, counting down.
AGACTTCGATATCCTCGATGATGGTTCCCCTCCTGAACTCGGTAGTGTTTTATTATAAGACTACTTTGTGGTCATGCTTGTCTTGGACATCGTGTTCACATGTTGTAGCAGAACCAGCTCATGTTTTGGAGCTTGCTATCGTAGTTCATCTCCCGAGAATCCCGCAACGTCATCTCGTCGATTTGTGTTGCAACTTTCATTTTTTTTCCTAGACTCGATGAGTCTGGAATATCCTGACACCAACCAGATCTGAATCTCAGGCAGATATAATGGTTGGAACATTTCCCAAAAACTATAATATTGGTCCCTCGATAACCGGTAAAGTGGATGTCGTGGCCAACACATCCAGCCGGAAGACCTGTTATTATAATATCTTGATTGAGGAAGTTGGCCACCTCCCCATAGGGATTTCGTAGGATTTACTCCCTAGTTGCCCCTATGGATTTTGAGATCCCGAAGTCCGACCTTTTACTTGATGTCCTAGATACCAGACCATTTCTATGAATGGGTTACACTAGCACATCAAGGAGAACATTAGAAGCGGAGTGCTAAATGTCTCTCAGTCGATCATCCAGATTTTGTTTTCTTGGCCTCGCTAAGGTGTAATCTGAGAAGTGTTATCTTCCTTTGCATCTGCATCATCCATCATCATTCATCGTGGTAGCAAGTTGTGTTGCCAGGATCCTTGACACGGTTGTTGATAAAACCTTGATGATTGTGGAAATGCTCAAGTTCTTGAGAGCACGCACAAGCGCTACGTCTTATCATCGGCACTAGCTGGGATTGCCCCAGATTTCCTCGGTTATGCTATAACCATTCCAACAGTGAATTCACTCTCTATTGTTGGGTTCTTCCCCAGTTACCAGAATCATTCCCAGCATTTGCATTTTGTTCCCAGCTTGCACTGCCAATGTGCCATTCTACCATGGGTCTCTTCCATTTCCGGTGATAAGCAAAATTCATCCATTACGTTGTCTTCAACAAGGTAATCCACATCATCCAAGTCTAAGTATGTCATCCTACTGACCCCCTCCAAACGATCGCTTGGGAATTGCCTTAGGCTGATATAGAGAGTCTCAATGATCTCTATATCAAAGGTAATTCTTTTTGCCACTTAAGGGGATATATCTTCGAGTCACCTTCCCTAAGGTGCATCATTTTGGTGTCATGTCAACTCAACTCCTCGCTACGTTGACAACCGATTACCACCTTCTTAAGTGTGGAATTGTTGTCCATCTAGTGAACCTTCGTCATCCGTTTCTTTCCACCCCTCTTGATGTGTATCTCGTGTCTCAACCCGAGAGATGGTCCTATGTCTCATTCCGTAAGTTAATCCTGAGTTGTTCGATCTCCGAGGAGATCGACCCTTCTAGAGTCTCCTTCTTCCCCCCCACCCTGTCATGTTGACAGGATTTCTCAGAACAAGACATCAAGACAATGATGGTGAATGAATCAACGTTCAACTGAAGTGCACCCTGGATCGTAAAGATTATACTAGTTTGCGTTACCCCTTCATCTTACCCTACGCCTGAATCTCGAGACGAGATTCTTGTTTAGTGGGGGTGAGTTGTCACATCCCTAGCTGCTGGTAGTGCTCTAGGCTAGCCTCATGTGAGCATCATGTTTTATTTCAAATGAAATTTGAATTGAGGAATTTTCAAAGCCTCAGAAACCTTCTAAAAATGATCAACATTAAAATCTCCTCAAAGAAGTCCAAAAAAATGTTCCTCTTAGTCTCTGAAAATATTGCAAAGAGGTAAAACTCAAAACAATATTTTTGGTATCTCAGAGTTAATTATTTTGGGCCATTTGAATTAATCCAATAACTATTTGCTTTGGATTTATATTTAATATATATTAAATATGACTCCAATAATTCTGGAAGTTTGTGAGTGGATTTGTATTTATTTTTGGCAAGCCACATAAAAATCTACAGAATTTATTTAAATGATTTAGTTGCTAAATTAAATCAAAACAAACTACAGAAAATAGAAACCAGTAAATAATAAAAAGAGCAAAGCTTACCTGTGCAGCCCACTAGAGCCGGCCCAGCTCCTGTGCTGGTCCAGCACTGTGCGGCCCAGCCCACCGCAGTCGCCACCGTCTTCAACCTCCTGCCAGTAGGCAGGAGGGCGTGTGCCCGACGCGCGCGCGCACGCTCCGGCCACCTCCTGCTTGCCGCTTCGCCCTGGACTCTCCTGGCATCGCCACGCACCCCCCCCCCGGGTCCCTCTCGCTCTCCCCCGCCTTCACCCTCTCCCCTGGACCCCTCTCTCTCGCCACCGAACACGCCCATCGCCGCCGTTCGCCGTTGCCGTGACCACAGCCACCCCCTCTCCTCTCCGACGCGCTTCCGAGCTCCGCCACAACCCCCTACACCTCCTCGTTGAGCTACGGACCTCCCGGACCTGCTGCAACGCCGCCACCATCGCCGTTTCCATCGCCGGCCGCCGAGGATCTTCATCGTCAATTCACCACCATCGTCGCGTCCCCGAGCCGGCTAACCACCCCTACGGCACCGCTGTGAGCCCCCACGTCTCCCCTCCCTCTTTCCCCCTTCGATTTCGCCCGGTAGCTTCGATTCCACCGGAGCCGCGAGCTCGGCTCCGCCGGCGATGTCGCCGCCGTCGTTGCAGGTCACCAAACTCGCGTCCGAGCACGACCTCGAGCTCGTGGATCTCCCAGGAGCCCGCCCAGCCTCTCAGCTCGCTCGCTCGCTAAGCGTAGCCCCGTGCCCGCGCTGGCCCGAACTCCGGTCGCCGCCGCGGACACCGTTCCGGTGAGCTCGAGCCACCTCAGCCCCTGCCGTTTGCACAAATGGATGCGGACGACTCCCAGCTACGCGTAGCTGCCCTCCGCCGGCCATTTGGTCGCCGGAGGAGGAATTCCGACCCCCTCCGCCGTCTCGGGATTCACCGGCGACGAGCCGCCGGCGTGTTAGCCTCGGCTGACCAGGGGTTTGACCTCCCCTAGGTCCATGACAGGTGGGCCCGGCCCCTGCTAACTTTGGTTAAGATAATAACTACTTTTAGTTAAGCCACTGACCCACTGACAGTAGGCCCCACCCCTGGTCAAACCCCAGTCAGCGCTGGGTTTGACCGGGATTAACTCCTGTGACACTGACATATGGGGCCCACAGGTCAGATTTGACCTGGACAACGCCGTTGACTTGCTGACGTCACTGTGAAGTCATGCTGACGCAGTAATTCTTTTCTAGATTTAAAAATAATCAGGAAATTTCAGATAATAACCAAAACTTCTAAAAATCATAGAAAATTAACCGTAACTCCAAATTAAATAATTTATATATGAAAAATTATCAGAAAAATTCAAGGAATCCATCTGTACCATTTTCATGCATGTTAGAACAACTTATAGCTGCTGTTTAGCACAAATCAATTAAATGGCATTTGAATAATCACATATGGAGTTTAAATTTGAATCTTGGATTCAAACCAACTTCATTTAATCTGGTTTTAGGTGCATTAGCCCAAAACACATTCATATTGCCATGTCATAGCATGCATCATATTGTGCATTGCATTGATCGTGTTTTTCTGTATTTACCGGTAATTGTCCCCTCCCGGTAGACGATGTTCCGACGTTGTGATCGTTGACACTGATGAAGACTCAATGTTATCTTCAGAAGTGCCAGGCAAGCAAAACCCCCTTGTTCATTCCGATAAAATCCCACTCTCTCGCTCCTGCTCTATTTTACTGCATTAGGACAACACCGATTCATCTGTTACTTGCTGCGGTAGCTGAACCCCTTTATCCTCTGCATGACCTGTCATTTCACAGTAAATAGATGAAACCCACTAGCATGAGTAGGAGTTGTTTGAGCCCTGATGTGCCTACTCATTCATGTTTGTTTGTCATGCCTGCTATTGCTTAGAGTTGAGTCAGGTCTGATTCATCGGGGATGAATCAGAGGCGTGTGAACCTGTCCTACTGTGTGTGAGCTAAGTGTGTGAACACGATTTGGTAAAGGTAGCGGTGAGAGGCCATGTAGGAGTACATGGTGGGTTGTCTCATTGCAGCCGTCCTCAGGAACTGAGTTCTGTGTTTGTGATCCATGATTCAGCTACTACCACGCATTGGGCCCGAAACCAATGGACCCTCTCGGCTTCTTAATCACCCTTGTCCTCTGTCCAGGAGTTGCAAGTAGTTTCTGGTCTTTGTAGTATGCTGGAGGCCGTGGACAGCGCTGACCGTAGGGGTGGGCTGTGATGCGGTAGGCACGTGGCCGGGTAAACCGGGCGCCCGTTTGGTGTCACAGAACCCTGTTCACATCGTTTGGGGCTGTGAGCGAAACTCCGGCCGGATCTCCTCATGGATGGAACCCGAATAGGCGATAAACCTGGACTAGAGACTTGAGTGTTTAGGCAGGCCGTGGCCGACACCCACGTTGGGCTTCCGCTTGAAGGTTGCCGAGTACATGTCGTGTAAACGGCGGTAAGTGGTGAGAGCGTGTGTGAAGAAGTACACCCCTGCAGGGTTAATATGATCTATTCGAATAGCCGTGTCCGCGGAAAAGGACTTCTGGGTTGCTTATATCAGTTCATAGACAAGTGAAAGTGGATACTCTAAAATACGCAAGATAAGCATGAGTGCTATGGATGGCGTTCTCGTAGGGAGACGGGAGCGGTTCCATAGTGGTGTATTGATATGGTGAATATGTGGACTCGTGTGCGCCACCTCAAAGAGTTACATTGCAGTCGTAGTTTAGGATAGCCACCGAGTCAAAGCTGGCTTGCTGCAGTTAAACCCCACCATCCCCTTTGTTGATAACGATGCATATGTAGATAGTTCTGATGTAAGTCTTGCTGGGTACATTTGTACTCACGTTTGCCTATTTTATGTTTTTGCAGAGAGACTTCAGTCTCACTAGTAGTTCCACGTGGACTTCGACGTTTAGCTTGATACCTCAGCTACGATCTTGTGCCCTCGGCAGGATCTGATAGATAGTCAGGCTTCTCAGCCTTTTTCATTTATAGATGTCTGTACTCAGACATGATAGCTTCCGCTTGTGCTTTGACTTGTATGCTCTGATTGTTGGGTCATGAGACCCATGTTTGTAATGTCTCGCTCCTCGGAGCCTATTGAATAAACTATTTGAGTCGTAGAGTCATTTTGTGATGCCATGTTGTATTGCACATATCGAGCATATTGTGTGTATGTTATTGAAATGCTTGGTATGTGTGGGATCTGACTATCTAGTTGTTTATCTTTAGTAGCCTCTCTTACCGGGAAATGTCTCCTAGTGTTTCCACCGAGCCATGGTAGCTTGCTACTGCTCCGGAACACTTAGGCTGGCCAGCATGTGTCCTTCTTCGTTCCTGTGTCTGTCCCTTCGGGGAAATGTCACGCGATGAATACCGGAGTCCTGTTAGCCCGCTACAGCCCGGTTCACCGGAGTCCTGCTAGCCCAGTGCTACAGCCTGGATTCACTCGCTGATGACCGACACGTTCGATGCTGGGTCATGGATGCCTGTCCCTGTAAGTCTGTGCCACTTTGGGTTTACGACTAGTCATGTCAGCCCGGGCTCCTTATCATATGGATGCTAGCGACACTATCATATACGTGAGCCAAAAGGCGCAAACGGTCCCGGGCAAAGGTAAGGCGACACCCGTGGGGATACCGTGCGTGAGGCCGCAAAGTGATATGAGGTGCTACAGGCTAGATCGATGTGACATCAGTCGGGGTCCTGACAAACAGATCCGTTGCTCTCTCCATAGTACCGTAGAATGGCGTTTTGGTCATCTTGCCCATGAGGCACGGTTTGCAAGTACCAAGTGATTCATAATCAAGTGATTCCAAAAGTCCATCAGTATGGAGTTTCTTCATGCGCTTTACACCGATATGACCTAAATGGCAGTGCCACAAATAAGTTGCACTATCATTATCAACTCTGCTTCTTTTGGTTTCAACATTATGAATATGTGTATCACTACTATTGATATTCATCAAAAATAGAACACTCTTCAAGGGTGCATGACCATAAAAGATATTACTCATATAAATAGAAAAACCATTATTCTCTGATTTAAATGAATAACCGCCTCGCATCAAACAAGATCCAGATATAATGTTCATGCTCAACCCTGGCACCAAATAACAATTATTTCAGTCTAAAATTAATCCCGAAGGTAGATGTAGAGGTAGCGTCCCGACCGCGATCACATCGACTTTGGAACCATTTCCCACGCGCATCGTCACCTCGTCCTTTGCCAGTGTTTGCTTAATTCGTAGTCCCTGTTTCGAGTTGCAAATGTTAGCAACAGAACCAGTATCAAATACCCAGGTGCTACTGCGAGCTCTAGTAAGGTACACATCAATAACATGTATATCACATATACCTTTGTTAACCTTGCCATCCTTCTTATCCACCAAATACTTGGGGCAGTTCCGCTTCCAGTGTCCAGTCTGCTTGCAGTAGAAGCACTCAGTTTCAGGCTTAGGTCCAGATTTGGGTTTCTTCTCCTGAGCAGTAACTTGCTTAATGTTCTTCTTGAAGTTCCCCTTCTTCTTCCCTTTGCCCTTTTTCTTGAAACTGGCGGTCTTGTTGACCATCAACACTTGATGCTCCTTCTTGATTTCTACCTCCGCAGCCTTTAGCATTGCGAAGAGCTCGGGAATTGTCTTATCCATCCCTTGCATGTTATAGTTCATCACAAAGCTCTTGTAGCTTGGTGGCGGTGATTGAAGAACTCTGTCAATGACACTATCAATAGGAAGATTAACTCCCAGTTGAGTCAAGTGATTATGATACCCAGACATTTTGAGTATATGTTCACTGACAGAACTATTCTCCTCCATCTTGCAGCTATAGAATTTATTGGAGACTTCATATCTCTCAATCCGGGCATTTGCTTGAAATATTAACTTCAACTCCTGGAACTATCGTTCAAAACGTCGTTGAAGCCCCGATTCTAAGCCGTAAAGAATGGCACACTGAACTATCGAGTAGTCATCAGCTTTGCTCTGCCAGACGTTCATAACATCTGGTGTTGCTCCAGTAGCAGGCCTGGCACCTAGCGGTGCTTCCAGGACGTAATTCTTCTATGCAGCAATGAGGATAATCCTCAAGTTATGGACCCAGTCCGTGTAATTGCTACCATCATCTTTCAACTTTGCTTTCTCAAGGAACGCATTAAAATTCAACGGAACAACAGCATGGGCCATCTATCTACAATCAAACATAGACAAGCAAGATACTATCAGGTACTAAGTTCATGATAAATTTAAGTTCAATTAATCATATTACTTAAGAACTCTCACTGAGAAAGACATCCCTCTAATCTTCTAAGTGATCACGTGATCCAAATCAACTAAACCATAACCGATCATCACGTGAAATGGAGTAGCTTTCAATGGTGAACATCAATATGTTGATCATATCTACTATATGATTCACGCTCGACCTTTCGGTCTCAGTGTTCCGAGGCCATATCTGCATATGCTAGGCTCGTCAAGTTTATCCTGAGTATTCTGCGTGTGCAAAATTGGCTTGCACCCATTGTAGATGGACGTAGAGCTTATCACACCCGATCATCACGTGGTGTCTGGGCACGACGAACTTTGGCAACGGTGCATACTCAGGGAGAACACTTTTATCTTGAAATTTAGTGAGAGATCATCTTATAATGCTACCGACAATCAAAGCAAGATAAGATGCATAAAAGATAAACATCACATGCAATCAATATAAGTGATATGATATGGCCATCATCATCTTGTGCTTGTGATCTCCATCTCCGAAGCACCGTCATGATCACCTCGTCACCGGCGCGACACCTTGATCACCATCGTAGCATCATTGTCATCTCACCAATCTTATGCTTCCACGACTATCGCTACCGCTAAGTGATAAAGTAAAGCATTACAGCGCAATTGCATTGCATACAATAAAACGACAACCATATGGCTCCTGCCAGTTGCCGATAACTCGGTTACAAAACATGATCATCTCATATAATAAAATTTAGCATCATGTCTTGGCCATATCACATCACAACATGCCCTGGAAAAACAAGTTAGACGACCTCTACTTTGTTGTTGCAAGTTTTACGTGGCTGCTACAGGCTTAGCAAGAACCGTTCTTACCTACGCATCAAAACCACAACGATAGTTTTGTCAAGTTGGTGTTGTTTTAACCTTCGCAAGAACCGGGCGTAGCCACACTTGGTTCAACTAAAGTTGGAGAAACTGACACCCGCCAGCCACCTGTGTGCAAAGCATGTTGGTAGAACCAGTCTCGCGTAAGCGTACGTGTAATGTCGGTCCGGGCCGCTTCATCCAACAATACCGCCGATCCAAAGTATGACATGCTGGTAAGCAGTATGACTTATATTGCCCACAACTCACTTGTGTTCTACTCGTGCACAACATCAACGCATAAAACCTAGGCTCGGATGCCACTGTTGGGGTACATAGTAATTTCAAAAAAAATCCTACGCAAACGCAAGATCATGGTGATGCATAACAACGAGAGGGGAGAGTGTTGTCCATGTACCCCCGTAGACCGAAAGCGGAAGCATTAGCACAACGCGGTTGATGTAGTCGAACGTCTTCACAATCCGACCGATCCAAGTACCGAATGCACGACACCTCCGAGTTCAGCACACGTTCAGCTCGATGACGTCCTGCGAACTCCGATCCAGCAGAGCTTCACGAGAGAGTTCCGTCAGCACGATGGTGTGGTGAAAGTGATGATGTTGCTACCGATGCAGGGCTTCGCCTAAGCACCGCTACGATATGACCGAGGTGGAATATGGTGGAGGGGGCACCGCACATGGCTGGGAGAGATCAATTGATCAACTTGTGTGTCTAGAGGTGCCCCCTGCCCCTGTGTATAAAGGAGCTAGGGGGGAGGCCGGCCGGCCCTCTATGGGCGCGCAAGGAGGAGGAGTTTCCTACTCCTACTAGGAGGAGGAAAGTAAGGAGGAGAAGGAGAAGGAAGGAGAAGGAGGAAAAGGAGGAAAGGGGGGCCGGCACCCTAGTCCAATTTGGTTTGGGTTAGGGGGGCCACGCGCCCTGCCTCCTCTCTTCCACCACTTGGCCCATGAGGCCCATTACTACCTCCTCGTATTCCCGTAACTCCCCAGTACCCCCGAAAATACCCGAATCACTCGGAACCTTTCCGATGTCCGAATATAGTCGTCCAATATATCGATCTTTACGTCTTGACCATTTCTAGACTCCTCGTTATGACCCCGATATCATCTGGGAATCCGAACTACCTTCGGTACATAAAATCACATAAACTCATAATACAATCGTCACCAAAACATTAAGCGTGCGGACCCTACGGGTTCGAGAACTATGTAGACATGACCGAGACATGTCTCAGGTCAATAACCAATAGCGGAACCTGGATGCTCATATTGGTCCCACATATTCTACGAAGATCTTTATCGGTCAGACCGCATAACAATATACATTGTTCCCTTTGTCATCAGTATGTTACTTGCCCGAGATTCGATCGTCGGTATCTCAATACGTAGTTCAATCTCGTTACCGGCAAGTCTATTTACTCATTCCGTAATACATCATCCTGCAACTAACTTATTAGTTGCAATGCTTGCAAGGCTTAAGTGATGTGCATTACCGAGAGGGCCCAGAGATACCTCTCCGACAATCGGAGTGACAAATCCTAATCTCGAAATATGCCAACCCAACAAGTACCTTCGGAGACACCTGTAGAGCACCTTTATAATCACCCCGTTACATTGTGACATTTGGTATCACACAAAGTGTTCCTCCGGTCAACGGGAGTTGCATAATCTCATAGTCATAGGAACATGTATAAGTTATGAATAAAGCAATAGCAACAAACTAAACAATCAAGTGCTAAGCTAATGGAATGGGTCAAGTCAATCACATCCTTCTCCTAATGATGTGACCCCGTTAATCAAATGACAACTCATGTCTATGGCTAGGAAACATAACAATCTTCGATTAACGAGCTAGTCAAGTAGAGGCATACTAGTGACACTCTGTTTGTCTATGTATTCACACATGTATTATGTTTCCGGTTAATACAATTCTAGCATGAATAATAAACATTTATCATGATATAAGGAAATAAATAATAACTTTATTATTGCCTCTAGGGAATATTTCCTTCAATGGCATCCCCCACAGCATCATCACTAACAATGGCACGAATTTTACAGCCGATGAGGTGAAACTCTAGTCCAGCAATATGGGCATCAAGCTCGACTATGCTTCTCTCTATCACCTGCAAACTAACAGTCAAGTTGAGTGAGCAAATGGTCTTATCAAGAGCGGCATTAAACCCAGACTAGTGCGGTCCTTAAAGGAATCAAACAAGCACTGGGTAGAGGAGCCTGACTCCGTACTATGGGGGCTGCGAACCACGCCGAATCGCACTACTGGATACACACCGTTGTTTATGGTGTACGGTGTAGGGGCAGTTTTGCCTTGCGACATAATTCATGACTCACCTCGAGTGAGCATGTACGAGGAAGAAGAGGCCGAGCTCGATCGGCAGGACAGTTTGGACGCCCTGGAGGAGGAGCGCGGCGTGGCAAAGGCCCGTTCCGCATTTTATCAGCAACAGGCTCAAAGGTATCAAAGCAGAGAAGTATGGGCCAAAACCTACAACGTTGGCGAACTAGTTCTACACTTGCAGGAGAAGAAAAAGAACAAGCTCAAGCCCAAATGGGAAGGTCACTTCATTATTGACCAAGTTCTGACCAGTGGAGCGTACTGTCTGCGGGATGCATCGGATAATCGACTCGAGCCAAACCCATGGAACGCAGCCAGACTACAATGATTCTACGCCTAGCGCTAGACTATATGTTCGTCCCCTCACCTCCATCAATTTTTTGCATATCTATCTTTTCTCTTTCCTCTCCTTTTATTTATCATCCAGGCCCTAAAGGGCTAAACTTGTGTCTTGGTTGCACAATCGCGCCGCGCTAGCCGCGCTCATTATACCTGGGGGCTTCTTATCCAGAAGCTTAATATAAGTATTTTTCCGGACCTTATGTCCCGCACATGTGTTATTCTTCCGCATGTACCCTTTTTCGCCAAGCTGGGTTGCATGGCTCTTGTATTTATGCCCTACGTTCCCGTTAATTCGGCTAGGGCATAAGGGGAGCACCTTTGCGATTGTTACTGCCTGGTCAGCCGGATGTGTACCTCAGACTGGGTGAAGCCGAAAGCTAGCGTTCTTAAGGGAATATTCGGTCGGTGAACAAAAGATAACTTTTATTTAATTTGAAAAAATGCCACTAGATGTTTATAGCATGCATTCCTTTTCGCAGTTCGGACATGCACATTAGGGCATGCGTACCCAGGGAAAGGAACCCTTAACAGAACTATTCTCCCTGGAAGATGTTTCTTACTACCCATGTAATATAACATAGCTAGTTGGGTACTTGTCTGTTCAAGCACTTATGACCCCTACGCCTGGTTTCCATGCATACCCCGGTTTTTACATAATCGAGCAGGTATTCAGATACACTCTGGACTATCGGGTCCAGAGGTCGAAGCAAAAAGGTCCGCCATGACAAATGATTTACAATCCGGCTAGGGACATTACAAATGTCACTTGAAGTACACAGTCACTAAGACAGATTAAATTCTTCTTCTATACCATCCAACAGGCTGTCTAGCCTACAATCCTGTTGTGAATATTTGCGGCTAATTCTACTTGATCATACACTAAACTGACGGGAATCTCCTTCCCATCAGGCCCCACAGGTTCGACCTCGGCCATGTGGTTTGGGTCCGCTTTGGTGTATCGCGTCTTCACCATAGCCTAGGCTTCCCTCGCACCTTGTCGGCAAGCTGATATCTTCCATAATAGGAAGCGTCGCCACGCTCCCTTGAGCTTCTCTACAAGCTCTCCCATGCCTCCTGGCAGGGATGCGGACGGCCACAAGGCTTGGGCAATACCCTGCATCACCTGCCGAACTTGCTCGTGCAGTTGTGAGAGCTCTGGTTGAAGATCACCCGCAGACCCAGGCATCTCTTCCGCGGGATGACCCATCAGCACACCTGCAAACACAACTCTGCCGGCCGGCTTCTTCGCCGAACTCCTTTAAAAGTTCGTTCAATCACTTACCAAAAATGCCGCGCCGAAGCCGCTTATTCTCCTTCACGGAGTCCGCTAGCTGGTCCCAGACATCTTTTAGTTCCTCGCCCAGCCGGGTATTGGCGTCTTGGAGATTGTTTTTCTCCTGCCTGACTCGCGTAAGCACGCGCTCACCAGCATTTAGCTGGCGACCAGCACGTGCCCCATTCACCACTACGGCCTCCAGATTCACTTCGGGGTCACCTACAACATCTATCATTAGATTTGCATAAATGCTGCATACTACCTGGTACCTGCCTTCTTTGCAAGGGAAACAAGTGTTACCAGAGGGACCCTTCTTGGACTCCCTCAACGCGGCAACAGTGGCCCCTAGCTGGGCCTTGCACTCTTGCAGCTCTTGAGACAATTGGGAATTCTTCTCTGTAAGAACCTACTCAAATAAATGATCCTTAAATCAGTTGTGTCAACTATTTCAAGTCTCAGGGGCTACTAATACATATAATCGTCAGATTTACTTACCCATATATCCCTTACATACTGGTCCGTGGCTCTGGCTAGACCATTTTGAGCAGCACGGATGTACGCGTCTCCCAAATTGAAGGCATCAAATGCCTCTGGTGAGAAACAAGCGTCACGGAGTATGGCCCGGCGATGCCTGTGATTCATGGCGCTCTCCACTTCGGAATTTGTAGCAGATAGTCTGACCACATCCTCTGTAGGAGGAACATCCGGCGTCTGCCTCACATTAGCTTCCGCCTCTATGTCCGGCCCTGGAGCCCGACTGGTCGAGGCGTGATCGGCAGCCTCTCCGGATATAGTCCGGCGGGCGTTTTTTCTAGGAAACACGGATGTCATTATATTTTAAGCAAGATGACAACCACGGAATGAGGTTTTGTGTTATACCTTAGTGTTGGCGTCTCAGTCCTGACCGCCTTCCTTTTTTGCCTACCCGGCTTCAGCGCCTCTTGTTGGCGAGTTGCTGCAGGTTCGGCACGACGCCCGAAGGCCTCCCCTGTAAGACACCATACATGTATGGTAGGTGAAGTGCATAAAAGGGAATCCTTTTTTGGGAGTTTGGACTTTGGTTTTTCTTATGTGCGACGCAGGGAGTAGTCATGGATAGTCAGCCGTTATGGCCACCATGGCGTCGTCGCAGCTCAATTGATAGAATTGCATGTCTATCAGCTCCAGGAATATGTCCAGATCCTCTTCAAGTCCGGCATCGGGGGCCCGGCCAGGGTCCTCTAGTTGTGGAGCTGGGCTGTTGACCTCCCTTATTGCTTTTCACAGTTCCTGCCGTGAAATGGCAAGGTGAGTACCTACGACGAAGAATGCGGGAAGGTTGAGAGTAAGAAGGGTACAACTCACCCATCTTGGAGGGTTGTACATGGAGAATCCGTCCCGTGGTTTAATGTGGATGAACTCCTCTTCCTCTCCCTTGAATAACTCGGACAGAACTTTTGCTAAAGCAGCAGATGACTTCGGTCCCTTGCACCCGCAACGGGTGGCATCGTCTTCCCCATTAAAACACCACAGGGGGTGCCCTCGATATTGAACTGGTTGCACCCCCGCATTATGCATATTGACATAACCTCGATTGTTGTCATTCCTGATTGAGCCAGCGCTTTAATCCGGTTCATCTGATAAAGGACTTCTCCGTTATCTTCCTCCTGGGGGCTCCGTGGGCGCCAACTTCGACGTTTCTTCAGAGGAGCATTGTCGAACCCAGGAAGACACCGCCGAACAGGGTATGGAAGAGGGACGTCCTCCATGTAAACCACTCCGAAGGCCAGTCTTCGGACGTCTTCTTTGAAGTACTGGGCGGGTATCCGGTCTCGGCGATGCGCCATATTTCGGCTCCGCCCACTCGATAAAGTGACCCCTTCTGTGTGTGGGGCAAAAGACAGAATAGCCTTTTCCACAGCTCGAAATGAGCCTCGCAGCCCAAAAATAGCTCACAAATGGCAACATAGCCGGCGATGTGTAATATGGAAGCAGGGGTGAAATTATGCAACTGGAGGCCGTAAAACTGCAGGAGTCCGTGAAGGAACGGATGAATCGGAAATCCGAGTCCCTTTAGTAAGTAAGGGACAAGGCATACCCACTCCCCCTTGGAGGGAGAAATCCCTGGGTCTGCAACTCTACTAATCGGCCGTGTGGGACGGAACACTTCTCCCAATCACCGGGCTTGGCGCTACGGGAGCGAGAAGAGGAGCTGCGATGGCCGGCTATGTTGGAATGGAATTTTTCGAGCGCGCTCTGATGGATTCTCGCCGTGGGAAGATGGTGTGGATTGTATCTAAGAATCCCCATCCTAGGTGATTTACTTACCTGGTGAGGGGGGGAAATGTAAAAATGCCATGGCTCCTTGCATTCGCTCGACGCGTGGAAGATGGCCCTTATTGGGCGCAGAAGCCAAGAAGTCCAACATTTATGGGAGCCTGACACTACTTAGATATCCAGGATTTGGAGAAGAATCCGCCTTGCAATGCCGAAGACAATATTGTGCGCCGGACTCATCGCCATTGAAGCCTGGTTCGGGGGATACTGAGGGAGTCCTGGATTAGGGGTCTCCGGATAGCCGGACTATTGGACTATGAAGATAAAAGATTGAAGACTTCGTCCCGTGTCTGGATGGGACTCTCCTTGGCATGGAAGGCAAGCTAGGCAATACGGATATGTAGATCTCCTCCCTTGTAACCAACCTTGTGTAACCCTAGCCCCCTCCGGTGTCTATATAAACCAGAGGGTTTTAGTCCGTAGGACAACAGACAATCATACCATAGGCTAGCTTCTAGGGTTAGCCTCTACGATCTCATGGTAGATCAACTCTTGTAATACTCATATCATCAAGAACAATCAAGCAGGAAGTAGGGTATTACCTTCAACAAGAGGGCCCGAACCTGGGTAAATATCTTGTTCCCCGCCTCTTGTTACCATCCGCCTTAGAAACACAGTTCGGGACCCCCTACCCGACATCCTCCGGTTTTGACACCGACACCTTTCTTTAATGGAAATTGGAATTTAATATTCCCTTCCTTCATATCAATAATTGCACCAATCATTCAAAGGAAAGGTCTACCAAGAATAATAGGACATGAAGGATTGCAATCTATATCAAGAACAATGAAATCTATGGGCACATAGTTCCTATTTGCAACAATAAGAACATCATTAATTCTTCCCGTAGGTTTCTTAATAGTTGAATCCGCAAGGTGCAACTTTAAAGAACAATCATCAAAATCACGGAAACCTAGCAAATCACACAAAGTTTTTGGAATCATGGAAACACTAGCACCCAAATCACACAAAGCATAGCACTAATGATCTTTAATTTTAATTTTTATTGTAGGTTCCCACTCATCATAAAGTTTTCTAGGGATAGAAACTTCCAACTCATGTTTTTCTTCATAAGATTGCATCATAGCATCAACGATATGTTTAGTAAAAGCTTTATTTTGACTATAAGCATGAGGAGAATTAAGCACGGATTGCAACAAGGAAATACAATCTATCAAAGAGCAATTATCATAATTAAATTCCTTGAAATCCAAGATAGTGGGTTCATTGATATTTAATGTTTTAACCTCTTCAATCCCACTTTTATCAATTTTTGCATCAAGATCTAAAAACTCTAAATTTTTGGAATGCCTTCTAGGTAAAGGTGGCTCATCTTCAGCCCCATCATTATCAATATTCATATTGCAAAACAAAGATTTAATAGGAGACACATCAATAACTTTTAGATCTTCATATTTATTATCATGAAAATTAGAAGAAAACGCTTTCACAAAGCAATCTTTCTTAGCATGCATCCTAGCGGTTCTTTCTTCACACTTATGAACGGAAATTCTCATGGCTTTGAGAGACTCATTGATGTCATGCTTAGGTGGAATAGATCTAAGTTTCAAAGAAGCAATATCAAAAGAAATTATATCAACGTTCCTAGCCAATTCATCAACTTTAAGCAATCTTTCTTCAAGCAAAGCATTGAAATTCTTTTGCGAATTCATAACCTCCTTAACACTAGTCTCAAGTTCAGAGGGCATCTTATTAAAATATACATAAGAATTGTTGTAGGAATTACCAAAATTATTAGAGGAATTACTAGGAAACGGCCTAGAATTAAAATTACATCTATACGCGTTGTCACCAAAATTGTTCCTCCGAACAAAATTCACATCCATAGATTCATTATTATTCTCAATCAAAGGCATATCATTAGGATCAGTAGGAGAACTCTTATTAGAAAACAATTTCATAAGTTCATCCATCTTTCCACTCAAAACATTAATTTCTTCTATCGCATGCACTTTTTAATTAGTAGATCTTTCGGTGTACCATTGAGAATAATTAACCATAATATTATCTAGGAGTTTAGTAGCTTCTCCTAAAGTGATTTCCATAAAAGTGCCTCCCGCGGCAAAATCTAAAAGATTTCTAGAAGCAAAATTCAATCCGGCATAAAAATTTTGTATAATCATCCAAAGATTCAAACCATGTGTAGGGAAATTACGTATCATTAATTTCATGCTCTCCCAAGATTCTGCAACATGTTCATGATCAAGTTGCTTAAAATTCATAATATCGTTTCTAAGATAGATGATTTTAGCGGGAGGAAAATACTTAGATATAAAAGCATCTTTGCACTTATTCCATGAATCAGTACTATTTTTAGGCAAAGATGAAAACCAAGCTTTAGCACGATCTCTAAGCGCAAACGGAAATAGCTTATGTTTAACAATATCATTATCAGAATCTTTCTTCTTTTGCATATCACACAAATCAACAAAGTTGTATAGATGGGTAGCGGCATCTTCACTAGGAAGGCTGGCGAATTGATATTTCATGACAAGATTCAACAAAGCAACATTAATTTCACAAGATTCAGCATCGGTAAGAGGAGCAATCGGAGTGCTAAGAAAATCATTGTTGTTGGTATTGGCAAAGTCACACAATTTAGTATTATCTTGAGCCATTGTGACAAGTAAGCAATCAGACACAAAAGCAAACAAGAAACAGGCAAAAAGGCAAATAGAAAAAAGAGAATGGGAATGGAAAAAGAGAGGGCGAATAAAACGGCAAGGGTGAAGTGGGGTGAGGGAGTCCTAGATTAGGGGGTGTCCGGATAGCCGGACTATACCTTTGGCCGGAGTCCTGGACTATGAAGATACAAGATTGAAGACTTCATCCCGTGTCCGGAAGGGACTTTCCTTGGCGTGGAAGGCAAGCTTGGCGATACGGATATGTAGATCTCCTACCATTGTAACTGACTCTGTGTAACCCTAGCCCTCTCTGGTGTCTATATAAACCGGAGGGTTTTAGTCCGTAGGACGAACATACAATCATACCATATGCTAGCTTCTAGGGTTTAGCCTCTTTGATCTCGCGGTAGATCTACTCTTGTACTACCCATATCATCAATATTAATCAAGCAGGACGTAGAGTTTTACCTCCATCAAGAGGGCCTGAACCTGGGTCAAACATTGTGTCCCCTGCCTCCTGTTACCATCCGCCTAGACGCACAGTTCGGGACCCCTACCCGAGATCCACCGGTTTTGACACCGACATTGGTGCTTTCATTGAGAGTTCCTCTGTGTCGTCACTTTTAGGCCTGATGGCTTCTCCGATCATTAACAGTGATGCGATCTAGGGTGAGACCTTTCTCCATGGACAGATCTTCGTATTTGGCGGCTTTGCACTGCGGGCCAATTCGCTTGGCCATCTGGAGCAGATCGAAAGCTACGCCCCTGGCCATCAGGTCAGATTTGGAAGTTTGAGCTACACGTCCAACCTCCGCGGAGACTTGATCTTCGACAGATTCGAGCCGCAGCCGAGCACGCCACACTGTCATGATGGGCATGATCTAGCTCTGCCGCCGAACAGTGCCCTGGAGGCCGTACCCGCATCAGCCCCGACCCTTAATTCGGAGCCAACTGTGCCAATCGAGGATGGGTGGTTGGACACCGCCTCAGGGGCTGCAATCTCTACGGCGATCGAGCCGAACACCAGCCCTATTCTTTGCGAAGCCCGTGACTCCAAGGAGCCCGACTCCTCTCCAGACTCCGAGCCCTCCGCGCCCCTACCGATCGAATTCGATTGGGCGCCGATCATGGAGTTCACCACCGCAGACATCTTTCAGCACTCGCCCTTCGGCGACATCCTGAATTCACTCAGGTCTCTCTCTTTGTCAGGAGAGTCCTGGCCAGACTATAACCGGCAGGATTGGGATGTGGACGACGAAGAAATTCAATGCCCACCCACCACCCTTCGTAGCCACTGTTGATTTATTTAAATGACATGCTCGACTTCGACTCCGAAGACATCGACGGTATGGACGACGATGTAGGAGATGAACATGAACCAACGCCTATAAAGCACTGGACAGCCACCTCGTCTCAGGATGTATATATGGTGGACACACCCAAAGGAAGCGACGACGAGGAACACAGGGATGCAACAAGGGAACACTCACTCGAAAAGCAATCAAAGCGGCAACGTAAGCGCCACTCCAAGCCCCGCCTCGATAGAGACAACAGCCATACAGACTCAGCCATAGAGCAGGACAAGCCGGCGGACGACGAACATGCCTTCGAGCAGCCGTCCGAACAGGGCAACTTGGATAAACAAACCGAACACCCCGTCCCCGGCGAAAGCAACAGTCCGGACGACCTTATGCCGGATAAGCTCATGGAGCAGAAGAACATCCATAAAAGGCTCGTCGCCACTGCGCGTAGCCTGAAAAAGCAGAAGCGGAAGCTCAAAAAGCAGAAGCGGAAGCTCAAAGCTATCCAAAGCGAAAGCTACTGCCTGAATTTGACGAGGAGGCCTTA
>NC_041392.1:92401677-92412241 GCF_002162155.2 Triticum dicoccoides | reverse complement strand
CGCATGGCCAACATGGAGCGGCAAGCGCGCCGAACACAAGCCGGCACGCGATCGAACAAAGGATCCGCATCAAAAAGATGGCCCAGCCAGATCTATCTACGGGCCAAGAAATCAAGCTCTAGTAAGCAATGCAACACAACAAATATCCGAACATCACGGCACACCCAAATACAGGGGTGCCGCACACCCCCTATGTTTCACCGATGAGGTGCTGGACCATGAATTTCCAGCAAGATTCAAGCCTGTAAACATAGAGGCGTACGACGGAACAACAGACTCTGGGGTATGGATCGAGGATTATATCCTCCACATACACATGGCCAGAGGAGATGACCTCCACGCCATAAAATACTTACCCCTCAAGCTTAAAGGGCCAGCCCGGCATTGGCTCAAAAGCCTTCCCAAAACACCATTGGAAGTTGGGAAGAGCTTGAGGATGCTTTCCGGGCAAATTTTCAAGGGACCTATGTCCGCCCTCCGGATACAGACGATCTCAGTCACATAACTCAATAGCCCGGAGAGTCAGCCCGGAAATTCTGGAATAGATTTCTTACTAAAAAGAATCATATAGTCGACTGTACGGACGCTGAAGCCCTAGCAGCTTTTAAGCATAATGTTCGAGACGAATGGCTCGACAGACACCTCGGCCAAGAAAAGCCAAGAACAATGGCCGCATTAACAAGCCTCATGGCCTGCTTTTGCGCAGGAGAGGACAGCTGGTTGGCAAGATGTAGCACCAGCAACCCAAGTACATCCGAAGTTAGGGATGGAAACAGAAAACCCCGACGCAGCAAGGACCAGCGTCGGAATAAGGGAAACAGCCCAAAGAGCACGGTGGTCAACGCCGGATTCAAAAGATCGCGACAAAATCAGAGAAAGCCGCCCCTCAAGGATAACAGGGACGAGCTATCTAACTTAAACAAAATCTTGGACAAGATATGTCAAATACACAGTACTCCTGGGAAGCCTGCGAACCATAGCCACAGAGATTGTTGGATTTTCAAGCAATCCTGCAAACTCAATGCCGAACACAAGGGGCTCGACAAACCAAGTGAGGACGACGACGAACCCCACAAGCAGAGCACCAGGAAACAAAAGGATTTCCCACAAGAAGTCAAAATAGTAAACTTACTTCACGTCACGAACAGAATGGCGCCAACAGAGATACGCGCCATACGGCCTATCCCAAAGGAGTCTCGCCAATGGTTGTTAAAACCGATCACCTTCGACCATCAGGATTACTCTAGAAGAATCCGGAACGCAGGCTGGACTGCCTTGGTATTAGATCCAATAATTGGTGGACTCCACTTTACAAATGTCCTGATGGACGGCGGCAGTGGTGTAAACCTATTATACCAGGACACAATCTGCAACATGGGGATAGACCCAACAAAAATTCGCCATAGCAAAACCTCCTTTCAAGGGGTAACGCCAGGCCTGGATGCCCGTTGCATGGGTTCTCTCCGGCTAGAAGTTATGCTCGGCTCCCTCGATATCTTCCGTCGCGAACAGCTAACTTTCCACATTGCCCCATTCTCAAGTAGCTATCAAGCACTACTGGGATGCGAAGCTTTCGCCCGCTTTAACGCAATACCGCATTATGCATCTCTTCTGCTTAAGATGCCCGGTCCATGAGGCATCATCTCATTAAAGGGAAAACATTGAGTGTTCCTCCCGCGCGGAAGACAGTGCGGCTGCCTTGATAGCCCCACAATAAAGCAGCTTCACCAGCGAAAGCACCTAAACAGGTCGTTAAGACCACGGACACGGCTAGACGAGTCCGGCATAAACATACAATTGATAAAGGCTTAATAGCCGTATACCCCTATACTAGGGGCTCTACGCATATAAAACAAGAGACAATAAAGCTCAATTTTACCCATTTCGATTTATACTTTGTTTATTTAGTATAACTCATGTTCGGCATGATCTTTCCTAAACTATGTCCCTCTCTTTTACAGATGAACACCGTGCTACGCCCGTCCAGGATACGACACATCGGAGACACAGGCGCAGACGTGCTGCAGGGACCCGTTCCAAGGATTCTTTTCAGATTAAGTCCCTGCGTAAACCTTTTTTACTGTCTTGCTGATACACATCCCCTGGTTTCTTGGTATAACCAAGGAGGAGGCTAGCGTTTTAGCATGTGGCCACGTCAGATTTTTTGCGCGTACCTAGACACTAGGGGCTTATTACTAAGGGCGTTATCCCGCACGCCCTCATAAAGACCGAATACCTTAGGGAGTGTTCGGCGTCGCGAGTTTGGCCTTATATGCATCAGCTCCTAATCTTGTCTTTGGTCAAATGTTGGGCTTGCCCGGCTCCTGTGTTTTGCTACCATACGTTCCGCTCTATCGGCTAAGGCGGCACCAGGAGAACTACTATGATTGTGCCCCGGTTCGGCCAGGCGAGCACCTCAGTAGAGAAAGCCGAAAACTGATTGTCATGATATAGTGTGAGACTGGTCAACCACTCGACGACTTACCGGAATCTTTAGGATTCCTCCGCATTAATGAAGGGTCGCTTCCCGGCCAGGCACATACGCGCCCCGACTTCGGGCGAGCACAGGCGCCACCAGTGGCTATATAAGTAGCCTCACTGTCAAACTCCTATGGCTAAGTGAAAGTGATAAAGCATCATAGTCTGATTGCCTAGTTCACTGCGCTATCACCTCCTTTGTAGGACCAAGACGTTGGATAAAGTGTGAAAATGCGCCATCTGTGAACACCCCTGCATTATGTGCGTGGGGGCTGAAGCCGACGACTGCGATCTTTCAGATTGTATATACATATATGTTAAACGGCCGCACAGGAGGTATTATCATACTTGCAGGCACAAGTATAAAAAGCTTCTACAATTTATCAAAATATTGTTTTACAATAATATATGCTATTTGAATATAGTATCCTTTGAGCACTGCATCTCTATTAAACGAGCGCCTTGCAGAACTTCCTGAAAATAGTGCTCGGCAGGTACTGGGCTTCCATCCGAGTCTGGGGATGCAACAGCGGTGGCCTCCATTTCCGCCCAGTATGTCTTGACACGGGCAAGAGCCATCCGCGCACCCTCTATGCACGCTGACCTCTTCATCGCATTGATACGCGGCGCCGCACCAAGTTGAAATAACTTTTCGGCTCTGGCCTCTGTGGCCACAGATGACTAATGACATACTTCATGGCGAGTCCAGACAACCTATTTAGCTCAGCCCACTCAGCCAAATGACCGGCTAATGAAAATGGATGCTCCGGATTGTGGAACTGCGACCAAAAGAGCTTTTCCACTTCGCGATCTTCTTGATCTTGGAAGTGTTCGGCCGCATCTGTGGCACTCGCTGCCAGATCTAGATAGGTGTCCGCCATACTCCACATCCGGTCTAACGAAGCAAGTTTAGGATCACAGAACTTCCTCCGCAGCATAAAGGGCTTTCCAGCCGCGATCTCTCCGGCCTGACGTAGTTCCTCCTTAATAGCTCTCATCGCAGAGCGAGCATCCTTGGCATCGGCAACGGCCTTCTCCAGGTCCGTCTGTTCTGCCCGATCTTCTTTTTCAAGAAGCTTGCAACGGTCAGCAGCGCTCTTCAGCTTCACAGCCATCTTAGCCATTTCCTTCTTGCTTCGGCAGTGAGCAGCCTGTTCGGCTTTCAGCTCTTCAATTGCCTTTCCGGCAGCCGCATCACTTTTCCTGGCTTGCTCCTTGGCTCGGGCAAGTTCCGCCCGAAGATTATCCATGGCAGCAGCACCATCTGCATCAAGCGCACACATTGTAAGATACTGGCATAAAGCTCCTCTTACTAGGTGCCGCCGGAGGAATTACATACCTTGTGCCTCGTCAAGCCGCTTGTTGACAAGCGCGATGTCAGCATCTGCCACGTCAAGTTGCTGCTTTATCTCGACAAATTCATCAGTCCGGCTGGCCACCGGACACTTCGCCACCTACGTATGAAGGCGGCATATTAGACTTGGGATTATGATCCTCTGTGTGCCGTCACTTTTGACAACGCACAGAGTCTCAGGGGCTACTATCTACACAGGGCACATCTTATTTATGCGCAACTGTCCAAAAAGGGTACATTATTCCACGTACCTCAAAACCTGTCAGTAAACTCCTGATGGCCTCGTGCAATCCGCTCTCCGCGGATGAAATCCGCTCAATCACCGCATCCATCAATGCACGGTGCTCCTCTGAGATAGATGCTCGCCCTAGCAGATCCTTCAGCTCCTCCGACCACACACCAGACGGTGCCAGACTCGTCCGATGGCCCTTTTCGAAGGCCGGACGCGGAGGGCTTTGGGGGGCCATATGACTACCTTCCGGCCCTGCCGGATTCGGAGAAACCCTCCGCGACGATTCCTCGGGGTCGCTCGCCTTGCAAGGCAGTACGGCAGGGGGAGGCATTCCGCTCTCCATCATCTCCGGAAGAAGATCCCCCGAAGACGAGCTCTGCTAAGAAAGGCTAAGGTCCGAGCTACAAGGTAAATTTTCGATTACTTTTCTCAAATACAAATCAATGATTTCTCTCATCTCTTAAAAAGAAAACTCCTCTCTACTTATGGCTCGGTGGAGGGCTGATCCCCTTGAGGGCATAATTCGGCCAAAGTATCCCCCCGCACAGGACCCTCTGGCGAAGATTTTTCCCCCGCTTTGAGGCCATGGTCTCCGGGTCTTCAGAGGCGGTCCTCTTCTTCCCCTGAGGAGAGGAATTTTCGATTCCTCACTTCCAAACAGCCTCCTTCGAGGAGGCCGTAGCTTCCTTGTCCCCTCCCTCGCTTTCCTCCGAAGGCACAACCTCCAACATCCTGACTAGCATGGGACCCGGTCTGGTCTCGGGGAGGGGTGCCGGACACCTGATTAGCTTTGCTTTCGCTATCCACTCCTGTTTAAAGGACAGCTCTTTTAGGGGCAATTTTATGATAAATATATGGATAGCGAGTCCGGGCACAAGGCTACTTACTTGAGTATCCGGACGATTGCAGCTCAGACCTGCGTCCTCCGTAGAATCTGGACACAATACTTGTGGTCCGAAGAACAATTTGTACATCTCCATGGGCGTCATGCCAAGAAAATGTTGGAGAACTCGTGGTCCCTTCGGGTTGAACTCCCACAGGCGGAGGGGGCGACGTTTGCAGGGCAGAACTCGGCGAATTAACATAACCTGCGTCACCACGACCAGACTGATGTGTCTTTCTAGGAGATCTTGGACGCGGCCCTGCAACAGGGGCACGTCCTTTGCCGACCCCCAGTCCAGCCTCTTATTGACCCATGACGCCAGTCATGGCGGGGGACCCAAGCGGAAAGCAGGCAGCGCCACCCACTTGGTGCTCCTGGGAGCTGTGATATAAAACCACTATCGTTGCCATAAGCTGGACTCCCCTTGAAAAGAGCCCTCGGGCCATGGAGCACCAGCATTTTTGCTTATAAAAGCACCTCCGCACTCCGCGTGCCGTCCCTCGATCATCTTCGGCTCTACTTTGAAGGTCTTGAGCCATCGTCTGAAGTGAGGAGTAATACGGAGGAAGGCTTCACACACGACGGTGAATGAGGAAATATGGAGGATGGACTCCGGAGCTAAGTCGTGAAATTCCAGCCCATAATAAAACATGAGCCCCCTCACGAAGGGATCCATCAGGAAGCCTAGCCCCCGAAGGAAGTGAGACATGAACACCACATTCTCACCAGGCTTGGGAGTGGGAATGACCTGCCCTTGAGCAGGCAGCCTATGCGAGATTTCGCCGGTCAAGAACCTGGCCTCTCTCAACTTCAGCACGTCCTCCTCCGTGACGGAGGAGGGCATCCATCAGCCTCGAAGGTCGGAACCGGACATTGTCGAAGGTCCGAAGCACCTGAAATCTGGAGCCTTGGGTGTTGGAACTCGAGGCGGAGGGCGAACTCGTTTGAGATTGAAAGAAAGGAGTAAGGCCTTGGTCTCTTTATAAGAGGTTGAATACCAAGGGCCCTCCCTTGACCGTTTGGGTCTCGCCTTTGATCGAGAAAACATACCAACGGGTACGACTGGGTTACCCACGCCCATATTGATGAGAATCCTGGAATAAGGGGACATGATCTCTGCTTTAACAAGACGTGCCAAGGAAACCGCCTCGCTAAACGCGCTGAGGTGGGACAGTAAAACGATTCGAATAAAGACTTGGCCGTGGTGTGATGTCACGCTATGGAATACGTCAGCAGATTAGATTTGTGTAAATATTATTCTCTCTATGGCAATATGTCGAAACTTATTTTGCAGAGCCGGACACTACCTTTGTGTTCAAAATCTTCTATGAAGTACTTGGAGGAGGAACCCGCCTTGCAATGCCGAAGATAATCTGCGCGCCGGACTCGTCGTCATTAAAGCCCGGTTCAGGGGCTACTGAGGGAGTCCTGGATTAGGGGTGTCCGGATAGCCAGACTATACCTTCGGCCGGATTCCTGGACTATGAAGATACAAGATTGAAGACTTCGTCCCGTGTCCGGAAGGGACTTTCCTTGGCGTGGAAGGCAAGCTTGGCGATACGGATATGTAGATCTCCTACCATTGTAACCGACTTTGTGTAACCCTAGCCCTCTCCGGTGTCTATATAAACCGGAGGGTTTTAGTCCGTCGGACAAAAATACAATCATACCATAGGCTAGCTTCTAGGGTTTAGCCTCTCTGATCTCGCGGTAGATCTACTCTTGTACTACCCATATCATCAATATTAATCAAGCAGGACGTAGGGTTTTACCTCCATCAAGAGGGCCCGAACCTGGGTAAAATATTGTGTCCCCTGCCTCCTATTACCATCCTCCTAGACGCACAGTTCGGGACCCCCTACCTGAGATCCGCCGGTTTTGACACCGACAGGGGAGAGAAAAACGAGAGGCAAATGGCAAATAATGAAATGCGAGGAATAAGAGTTTGTGATGGGTACTTGGTATGTCCTGACTTGTGTGTAGACTCCGGCAACGGTGCCAGAAATGGCTCGTTGTCAGGAGTCAAATCTTGGCTTGACTTGGCGCGAATTTCCCCGGCAATGGCGCCAGAAATCCTTCTTGCTACCTCTTGAGCACTGCGTTGGTTTTCCCTTGAAGAGGAAAGGGTGATGCAGCAAAGTAGCGTAAGTATTTCCCTCAGTTTTTGAGAACCAAGGTATCAATCCAGTAGGAGATCAAGCTCGAGTCCCACGCACCTACACAAACAAATAAGAACCTCGCAACTAACGCTATAAAGGGGTTGTCAATCCCTTCACGGTCACTTATGAGAGTGAGATCTGATAGATATGATAAGATAATATTTTTGGTATTTTTATGATAAACAGAAATAAAGATGCAATGTAAAATAAACGGCAAAAGAAATAACTAAGTGTTGGAAGATTAATATGATGGAAGATAGACTGGGGGGCCATAGGTTTCACTAGTGGCTTCTCTCAAGAGCATAAGTATTACAGTGGGTAAACGAATTATTGTCGAGCAATTGATAGAATTGAGCATAGTTATGAGAATATCTAGGTATGATCATGTATATAGGCATCATGTCCACCACAAGTAGACCGAAATGATTCTGCATCTACTACTATTACTTCACACATCGACCGCTATCCAGCATGCATCTAGAGTATTAAGTTCATAAGAACAGAGTAATGCTTTAAGTAAGATGACATGATGTAGAGCGATAAACTCATGCAATATGATATAAACCCCATCTTTTTATCCTCGATGGTAACAATACAATACGTGTCGGTTCCCTTTCTGTCACTGGGATCAAGCACCGCAAGATTGAACCCAAAGCTAAGCACTTCTCCCATTGCAAGAAAGATCAATCTAGTAGGCCAAACCAAACTGATAATTCGAAGAGACTTGCAAAGATAAACCAATCATACATAAAAGAATTTAGAGGAGAATCAAATATTGTTCATAGATAATCTGGATCATAAACCCACAATTCATCGGATCTCGACAAACACACCGCAAAAGAAGATTATGTCGAATAGATCTCCAAGAAGATCGAGGAGAACTTTGTTCTGTGATCCAAAGAGAGAGAATAAGCCATCTAGCTAATAACTATGGACCCGTATGTCTGAAGTAAACTACTCACACATCACCGGAGAGGCCATGGAGTTGATGTAGAGGCCCTCCATGATCAATGCCCCCTCCAGCGGAGCTCCAGAAAAGGCCTCAAGATGGGATCTCTCGGGTACAGAAGGTTGCGGTGGTGGAATTAGGTTTTGATGTTACTCTTGGATGTTTGGGGGTACGTGGATATATATAGGAGGAAGAAGTACGTCGGTGGAGCAACAAGGGGCCCACGAGGGTGGAGGGCGCGCCCAGGGGGGTAGGCGCGCCCCCTGCCTCTTGCCCTCCTCGATCATTTCTTGAGCCCACTCCAAGTCTCCTGGATCACGTTTGTTGAGAAAACCACATTCCCAAAGGTTTCATTCCGTTTGGACTCCGTTTGATATTCCTTTTCTACGAAACCCTAAAATAGGCAAAAAAAACAACAATTTGGGCTGGCCCTCCGGTTAGTAGGTTAGTCCCAAAAATGATATAAAAGTGTAAAATAAAGCCCATTAACATCCAAAATAGATAATATAATAGCATGGAGCAATCAAAAATTATAAATACGTTGGAGACGTATCACATGTCCTCGCGGTCCGTAGATCAATCTGGTATGTCCTGCTTTATTGTTCAGGTCATGTCGAAGGTCATTTTTATGACCATGAGCTGATTTACCTCTGCCTTTGCGATGAGGCGGGGTGGGCTGGTGTTCGTCTTGAGTTGCCTCTTTGTCCCGGCCACGTGGTGATCGGTCAGCCGCATTGCACGATGGTGGTATGTGTTTCGGTGCCTCGTCGTCGAACTAAGGTAGTAATTTTTACTTCGGGTAGCTCTTGGCCGGGCGCTTGAGGACGTATTCTTCGGCTGCTAGGACGTCAGTCCATTTATCGTTGAGCAGATCTTGGACAGCTTCGAGCTGCTCCTGCTTCTTTTTCTGGCTCCTTGTAGTGGCTATTTGCTGGCGCTTGAAGCGCTCCTGCTCAAGAGGTTTCTTAGGCACGATGAAATCTTCAGTGCCGAGGCTCGCCTCATCCTCGGAGAGCGGAAGATAATTACTGTCCTCCGAGTCCTCGTGCGTGGCCTATTTACCAGGGTTAACCTGCCCATCTTCTCGTTCATCCTGTTCGGTAGCTGCGTCAACGGGGTCTTCGTTGTCTTCGGCCCCTTCCGGAGTGTTATGTTCTCATGTGCGGGTGTTGCTATCTTTGCTGCGGCGTAACTAAGAGCGGCACCACTGGCTCCGGCGTTTCGATTGTATCTCAGGAGGTTTATCCTCAGCTGGATCTTCTTTGTCATCATCGTTGTTCTCCTTTGGTGCATCCACCATGTATACATCCTACGCGGAAATGGCCGTCCAGCGTCCGATGAATGGCGGGTCCTGGGCGTCTTCTTCTCCAGCATCATCGTCCATACCGTTGACGTCGTCGGAGCCATAATCGAGCATGTCAGCTAAGTGTTCGACGGTGGCTATGAAGTGGGTGGTGGGTGGGGAGCAAAATTCCCTATCATCAGCTTCTAGTTTGAACCGGATATAGTTCGGCTGTGAATCCCCCACTAAGGATATATTTTTTAATGAATTCAGCACATCGCCCAAGGGTGAGTGCCGGTAGATGTCTGCGGTGCTGAATTCGGCGATCGATAACCGATGATGCTCGACATGCGCAGACGCACATAGTTCAGAACTTTTAACCGGGAACAAGCCCAAGGTTCCAGTGACATAGGCATTACCAAAGGTTAGGTCTGTGTGCGGCTCCAACGTCGTGGAGTCTACGGCTTCTGTGGTGGGGTTAAGCTTCCTGTCCTCGGATGGCGCCACCTGCTCTAGATCTAGGGCCAGAGTGTTTACATGTGCAATTTCCTGGGTATGGCCCGATGACCGATCTAAGTCATGTTCATCGAGGTGACGGGGAGCGATTGCCGTGGTATCGAATCCGTTGATGATCAAGTCCCGCGGATATCCGCGACGTAGTTCAAGCTCCCGAATCTGACCTGACAGCCAGGGGCGTAGCTGTCGATCTGCTCCAGATGGCCAAGCGAGTTGGCCCGCTGTTCGAAGCTGCCGAACACGAAGATCTATCCTGGGAGGAAGACCACCCCTTGGACAGCGTCATTGTAGATGATTGAAGGAGCCATCAAACCTTAAAAGTCTAGTTTGGCTATGATTATGAGGATTCAGCCTATCTACGGACCTAGCCCTCTGGTTTATATAGACACAGGAGGGATCTAGGGTTACACAAGGTCGGTTACAGAGAAAGGAATCTTCTTAGTCGGCTGCCAAGCTTGCCTTCCATGCCAAGGAGAGTCATATCCGGACACGGGTGGAGTCTTTGGTCTTTGTATCCTTACGACCCATCAGTCCATCCCATATTCGATAGATCGGACACCCGAGGACCCCTTAGTCCAGGACTCCCTCACCCGCCCCTCACTGGACCTCGGCCTAGGTAACCCCCAGGCTGACCCACACGGCCCCCTCCCCCTGCTTATCCACCCCACCCCACTCTTAAAACCCTAGCCTAACCCGATCACCCCCACTCCC